>NC_081849.1:64071964-64189464 GCF_963259705.1 Myotis daubentonii
TCTCCCTTCCTCTCTCTGTAAAAAATCAATAAAATATATTAAAAAAAAAAAAAAAGAAAAACCCTAACTTAACTCTGGTGCCGTGTCACATATAGAAATTTTTTGATATTTGCAACCATAGTAAAACAAAGCTTTATATCTTTTATATTTATTTTATATATTTAAATGCCATTTAACAAAGAAAAATCAACCAAAAAAATGAGTTTGCGTGTCACCTCTGACACGCATGTCATAGGTTCGCCATCACTGCCCTAGGAGCAGCAAGGGAAGGGAGAATTCTGGAATGTGAAAGGGAGAAAATGCAATGACAACTGTCATCAGTGATGTAGAGTCAACATTTAGACCCTATAGCAACTTCCCCTCCTCTTTCCTAGTGAGTCTGAGGAGAATATAATTACAGGTGGAATTATAATAAAATGTATTCCAGTGAGGTATTTGATCCATATTTCTTTTTCTAGAATGTCATCATAATCTGAAAAGACCATATATGCCCTATCCTACTCTTTAATTCATCTTGGGCAAATCCCACATTTTGAGAAAAGCTAACTATGAGCTTGTGGGAAGGCATGAGGTCTGGTTTATGAGTAGGTGGTTAGTAAATCATTTAATATATATGATTTGAATTAAATGGTATAATTTGCTTGCATTATGTCTAAAATTCCACCAGAGTTCTGATATTTGAGTTTTGAAGAGTTAATAGTATCTTATTAGTATGCAAAAAAGGAGATTAATAAGCTTAATAATGATCAACTATTAGTTGTCAGCTAGCTTAGAGCAAGGCAAGTACTTAGAGGGGAGTGGGGCATGTGGGTGGGTGGGACTATAAGATGAGTTGGGAGGGAACAAAGCCCAGCTATATTTGCTTTCTAATTGCCTCGCTGAGTCCCATGGTGGTCTGAGTGAACAGTGTTTCCCATATGGGTACCCATACCCCTGGTGGAACCAAAGCGGATTCTAAATGGTATACAGATAGAAAAATATTTACTATTTTCATTATTATAAATTTACTAGAGGCCTGATGCACAAAATTTGTGCAAGGGGCTCAGCCCTCGCAGCCCCAGCTTCGTCCGGAAGGCTGTCTGGATGGTCGTTCTGCTGTTTGGTCTAATTAGCATATCAGCTCTTTATGATATAGGACTAGAGGCCTGGTGCACAAAGTTTGTGCACAGGTAAGGTCCCTAGGCCTGGTCAGAGATCAGGGCCAATCTGTGGGGTGACCGGCAGGAGATCGAAGGGCCCCTGTTGGCACCTGCCTTGGCTGGCCTGGGGCCTGCTGGCTGGGGGTAGCTCCTGCATTTAGTGTCTGCCCCCTGGTGGTCAGTGCATGTCATAGCAACCAGTCATTCTACCAGTCGTTCTGCCGTTTGGTCAATTTGCGTATTTGGCTTTTATTATATAGGATTGTTACAGTTAACCTTTACTTTTGGCAAGTGTTTCTGGTCTTCTGTTTATGGTTAGTGATATAAGGTTTTCTTTTAGAGTAACTTCAAATTAAACAGGAACCTATTTAAATAAAATATTTACTATTCCAAGTGAGCTGTAAATATTGTTAGAAAAATCATCCCAACGATGGTACGTGACTCATAAAAGTTTAGGTGTAAAATGGCTTGGTTCAAGGTGATAAAGAGAATTAGAGGAAAGAAATTATTATTGCAGGAACTTCCAAATGTTAAATAAATACCAAATGACACCATGTAGAAGTCATGTCAAATTGTTTAAAACTGCTTAAACTTTTGTTGCTGCTTTGGATACATTCCTAACTAAACCAATCCCCCCTCTCCCCCCATTACATATTGTGCAAAATTGTTTTAGGTCTTTTAGTTTCTAGCACATTTGCATGGTCTATGAGATTCGGTTATTTATCACACCCATGTTATCACTGCCCATTAATTACACACCCATTACGTATCAGGTATCATTAAAGCCCATTAGTTAAACATAAGAGCTTAAGAGAATTAAATTTAATCCTGAAAGAGGATTTAAAGGGAATATGGGAAAAAATCTCCCAGTCTGGAATATTTCCAGACTAAATATAGAAATTTGAGACAACTAGTGGTTTTGAAACATTTTCAGCCACAGAACATCCTGTCCAAATAAATCTTACCAGAAACGAGGAGAAATCTACAGAACTGCTTGGTGGGTGGGGGTTCTGGGGAAGTGAGAGCCCTGATGCGATGCTTGGACGAACTGTCCCCCCCCTTCTGTGCTGTGTGTTCCCACCCCACCCACCCTACGGTACCCCTGAGGCTCATAAGATGAGACACTCTGTTTGCAAACTTCTGACCTGGAACAATTTCTTTCTCACTCTGTCTACACCTGTCACTTGGTGTCTATGGCATAGTCAACGGGCTTTATTTTATTATGAGGCAGTTATTATATATTTCCTCTGAGAATACTACAGACATGTCTTGTCCAAAAGCCAAAAATTTTTTTTAAAAATCTGGATTTAGGGAAGAAACAAACAAGGCCATAAGCTCCATGCAGGGCCTCAAGCTCGGGCTTGTGTATTGCTGCTTCACCCCAGTATCTAGCAGGACTCCCGCCACACGTTGTCGGAACAAATGAAAGCGCGAATAGCAGAGGAAAGCTAGGCTCTGCCCATTTTCAAAACTTTCAGTGAATGAGTTATAAAGAGTAGCTGGGGACAGTGGGGCAATCTACTTGTAGTGAGCCCTGGAGGTAATGGTGCCTGGGAGAAGGTAGCAATTGTGAAATAGAAAGAAAATGTGAATTTAAGACACCCGGAAAAGGAACAATACTGGTGGGGTTTGGGAACCTGAAATACTTGGGACAAAAGTGATTTTTGTTTCCATCATAAAGACACTGTGTAAAGCATGGGAAATGTCCCAATAAATTCTTCATAGAGTTAGACCAGTGGTGGGCAAACTGCGGCTCGTGAGCCACATGTGGCTCTTTGGCCCCTTGAGTGTGGCTCTTCCACAAAATACCGACTTCTGCACACGGGCCACGAAGTTTCAATCGCATGGCACGTGCGCGCCCACACGTGGTATTTTGTGGAAGAGCCACACTCAAGGGGCCCAAGAGCTGCATGTGGCTCGGGAGCCGCAGTTTGCCGACCAGTGAGCTAGACAGAAGTTCAGTTCACGGTGTAAGTCTGAAGTTGCCGTAAGAGACATAATTCAGCAGCCTGCGTGGCTGCTGTGGGTGTACAGTGCGGGTCGGGGGGGATGGAAGTACAAACTCCCACACACTCAACAGTTGCTCTGCTGGGTTCCCAAATCAGAGCCAGTGACTGTCTCAGTCACGTGGGTTGAGAAGAAGAACAGGAAACTGAGACTTCTCATGTCATATCTGCATAAGGTCTCCCCACACCCCACTGCTGCTCCTGCCTTCTCCCCTGCAAGCCACCTCTTCCCCACGATTTCCCAAACAGCCCAGCCCTCAGGAAGCGTGCCCAGTCCCTGGACACTCCTCCTCATAGCCGTTATATTGACACCTATACTGCCCATGGCCTCCCTGGGTATGAGCATGGGTTGTCTCCTGACTGCATGAGAAGTGAGTGGAGGGCAGGGTCTTACATTTCCTTTCACAGCCACAGCACCTTTTCCCAGAGCTCCCGGGACAGGCACCGAGGCCATGCTGGCTGGTTGAATGATGATAAACTGAACGCCTTCTGGGAATGCTCTGTTTCCAGGTCACTCTTGGCCCACACCATGGCTTGGGTTATCCAAGCCGTGAAGATCCACAAACCGGATTATGAGCTGTATTTCCCAGAAGACTGGAGGGGAACTTGATTTATTGGTCTTGGAGCCCCAAGGCGGGATAGTACCAGGAGGAGCAGTGATTTCTTGTAGAACAATCCCACCCATTGACATGCTGCAGCAGCTTGTTCCACAAGGTGGTAACATTTGAAAGCTCTGCTGGCATAATCCCGGGTGGATATTTTCCGCTAGTCTGCCCCGAAGGGACACACTCACACATACAGTGACATGTTACATGTGCAAAACGTGAGGAGTGGGCTTCAAGGCAGCTGTGTGTGCCGTCCTGGTTGAAAAAGGGCTGCAAAGGACATGATAGAGTGTGTTCAATGGCCTTCTCCTTCATCCGAGAAACATCATTTGACATTTTACTTTCAGGGGCCACCCCTTCCAACAGATTCTCCTGAAGGACGGGTCCAAACGGGGAGAGGTGAGAAGGGACTAGAACCTCGATGGGCAGAACCTACAGGAATGAGGTTGCTCAGCTGGAAACAGGGATGTGACGGCCTCATCTGGGCCCCTAGAACCAGCCCCAGCTGGTTTCCTGTCAGTCACAGGTGGGAAAACCACCACCCCAATGCTGCTCTCAGTTCCTGTCTGTTTTGGGACATCTGTTCCTGTTCCCCAACAGGGTAGGAATGTCCTCTCTCAACACAAGAGAGCTTGTCACGCAGAGCTCTGGGAGACATGCGTGTTGGGGGCTTCCTGGCAGCTCCTGACACTGCAGATTGGTTTCAAGGTGGCCTACTGTGTGCCTCCCACAGGCCTTGGAACAACAGGGATCTGGAACTAACCTCTCTCAAAATAACAATGTCTGGGGCTGACGGGAGTCTCGAGTCCTTCCTTGGTAGGAATTTGCCTCTTGAACAGGCAGCTGCAGGAGGGGCTGAGGTCCCGAGGCAGGGTTTTGCTTGAGCACATCACAGCACTCGGTGTAGGTTGGGGACACTCAGAGATCCCCAAACCCAAGGCGGCAGCAGCAGGAAGAAAATACCTTTCTCAGCCAGGTTACTCCAATTCGCTACCGATGGGCGTTGTAGATTTCTTCAGGAGGAGCGGTGTCCCCTGGCCCTGCACCGTCTTCCCAACCCACCTGCTATTTGGGGTCCAGGTCTCATCCCACTGCTGGCGTGTGTCTCTCCTCCACTCCAGCCCTTTTTCCTAGGACATAGTTAGTCTCCAACAAAGGGAGTGGCCAACCAAGAAAGTGGGGAAGCCAGGGTCCCCGGCTCCCACTTTGGCTAATTAGCTCTATCTCTTGGAGCACAAAGCACAAACCTAAGAACAAGAACCCTGGGGCTGGACTACCCTTGAGACATAATGACTAGAACTCAGAGCCAGAGCTCTATCAAGGTCTTCCGTCGCCTCGCCTGCCAGCTGGATGTCTCTCCGTTCAAGGTGGCCGCTGAAGCGAGACCGGCACTGCTTTTTCCACCTGTCACATGGGGAGCTGGTGGCCCGCTCACCTGCTCCACTCGACTGCCTCTCCCCTGCCTCTCTGCTCAAACTCTGTCTTGACTTGGCAGGGCGACAAGACAGAATAAAAACACACACTTCTCCCCAGATTCCTGTCTCCTCTCTTTTTCACGGGAGATCAAGTGATTTCTTCCCCTGCCTTGTATGGCTAGGATTCTTACTGCCTTGTCTCAGCCCCCTGTACACCAGCTGTAAGGGAAAAGAGTTACGGAGGAACTACGATGCCACAACTGCTTCCACAATAAACTCTTACCCTCATTTTACAGATCAGGAGAGTTATCGTTATAACAGTATCTGTTAGAAGCCAAGCAAAGTGCTACTTTGGACTCTGAATCCAGTGCTCTTTGCACTTCACCGTAGATAGCTCAGGAGGGTGCCCCTTAATCATGAGGGAGCTTGAGTCATTCAACAAATATTTGGGGGGGGGCATCTCCAATGTCCTGACACGTTCTAAATGCATATGGCAAAACAACAACAACAAAACTAGACAAACACCCCACCCCCAAAATCCATCCCATCATGTTAGCTTACATTCTAATTTGGGGAGACGGACAATCACAAGAGTAAAGAAGTAAGTGGTATGTGCTGTGGAGAAGAATAAAGCAGAGAAGGTGAAGGGGCACTTAACAGATGTTAGGTAAGTAAGTTATTTCCATGAAATTCATGGAACACTCCCAGAGGCAACACATTTTGGTTCAGGCAAATGTTTTTTCAGCAACTTCCTCCCCTAAAGTATTTCAGGAGCTGATGAAGCCCTCCTGTTTCTTCTTCTTTTAAAATTAACTGATAAATATTTGATTAGAACCTTCGATAACTTACATCTTCCCAGCGCCCCCTCTGCCGGGCTCATCCAAGGCTCTGATAGAGGGAAGCTCTCTCATCTGCTTCCTCTCACTCACCCCGACTGCCCCAGTCCCCTCTGCCCTGGGTCCCCTTCCGGCTGAGTGACACTGACACATGATGACATCAGGGGAGGTGGCACGCTGACTCAGTACCGGGGGCCCAGGTCAGGCTGCTCCCAGTCCTGCGCTGAGTTTGGCTGAGTTTGTTTGGTCCTGGGGGATTACGGCCTTGCTTCTAGGCTCGCTGGGCAGAAACAGCGCGAGTCTCCTGAACGTTCCAAGGAGGTGGGGCCTGGCCCCACGCATGCCCTCTGGAGATGTGTGACGATGGGGAGCCCAGGAAGGGGCCTGGGAGAGCCCTCTGTGCACGGAGTGAGGAGGAAATGGCACTGGAGGACCTGTCCAGTGGCCCTGCTGGCGATGCTGGCAGGGCTGGTGTTATTGTGTCTGTGCCCGAGGGAGGGGGGCCAAGGTAAGGGATGCCAGGTTCTAGGTTCCTGGGGTATATCGGTGAGCTGGTACCCTGGCAGAGCTGCTTAGCACAACTGAATTTGAAAAGCTCTGGTATGAAGGTCTTGGATCCGGATATAGGTCTGAGCGCCGGATGGAGGTCTGGGATCCTGATAAAGGACTGAATTCTGGGTTTGAGGTTTTGGCCCCAGGATGGATTTCTGGGCCTTGGCATGAATGTCTGGGGATCGGATGGAGGTCTGAGCCCAGGAAGGAGGTCTGGGTCCGGGGATGGACATCTGAGCCACAGATGGAAGTCTGGGATACTGATACAGGACTAAATTCAGGGTTGAAGGTTTCCCACCCAGGATGGACTTCTGGGCCCTGGCCTGAAGGTGTGGGACCTGGATGTATGTCTGAGCCCTGGATGGAGGTCTGGGCCCTGCGGGATGTCTGGATTGGGGCTGGAGGGCTGTGCCCTGGAGGGAGGTCTCATTCGTGGGATGAACCTCTGGGTCATGGAATGGAGATCTGGACCATGGATGGAGGTTTGGGCCCCGAAACAGGACTGGATTCAGGGTCCGAAGTCCGGCCCCCGGGATGGACTTCTGAGCCCTGGCCTGAAGGTGTGGTACCCAAATGTAGGTCTGAGCCCTGGCCTGAAGGTGTGGGACCCAAATGTAGGTCTGAGCCCTGGCCTGAAGGTGTGGGACCCAAATGTAGGTCTGAGCCCTGGCCTGAAGGTGTGGGACCCAAATGTAGGTCTGAGCCCTGAATGGAGCTCTGGGCCTCGGAGGGAAGTCAGAGCTCAGGATAGAGGGCTGTGCCCTGGAGGGAGGACTCGTTCTTGGGATGGACCTCTGGGTCAGGGAATGGAGGTCTGGACCATGGATGGAGGTCTGGGCCCGGAATATAGGGGTGGATTCAGGGTCCGAAGTCCGGCCCCCAGATGGACTTCTGGGCCCTGGCCTGCAGGTGTATTACCCGGATGGAGGTCTGAGCCCCAGATGGAGTTCTGGGCCCTGTAGGGAAGTCTGGGCTCTGGAGGGAGGGCTGTGTCATGGAGGGAGGTGTCATTCGTGGGATGGACCTCTGGGTCATGGCATGGAGCTCTGGGCCCCTGATGTGGGTCTGGGCCTGCGATACAGGACTAGATACTGGGATTGAGGTCAGGGTCCAGGGATGGAGTTCTGGGCCCTGACATGATGTTCTGGGACCCGGATGTAGGTTTGAGCCTCAGATCAGGTAGGGCCCCAGTGTGAGGCTTGGGCCCCAGATGGAGGTCTTGGTTTTTGGATGGACTTCTGGTCATGGATTGGAATTCTGGACCATGTTGGACGTCTGGGACCCCATGCAGGACTAGATTCTAGGTTCGAGGTGTTGGCCCCAGGATGGAGTTTGGGCCCTGCTTGAAGGTCTGGGGCAGGGATGTAGGTATGAGCCCAGGATGGAGGTCTGGGCTCTGGATGGAGGAATGGGCCCCTGATCCAGGACTGGTTTCTGGGTTTGAGGTTTGGGCCTCGGGTAGGAATTCTTGGCCCTGGCATGAATGTCTGGGACCTGAATATAGGTCTGAGCCCCAGATTGTGGTCTGGGGTTTGGGATGGTTGTGTGGGCCCGGAGAGATGTCTGGCTCCTGGGATGGAGATCTGGACCCCCCACTGGAGGGTTGGAGTGTGGGATGGACATCTGGGCTCGTATCAAGGTCTGGGCACCCAATAGAGGACTGGATTCTGGGTTTGAGGTCATGGTCCTGGGATGGAGTTCTGGGCCATGGCATGAAGGTCTGGACCCAGTAATAGTTCTGATCCCCTGGTGGATGTTTGGGCTGGAGGGAGGTCTTGGTCCCAGGATGGAGGTCTGGGGTCCTAATGGAGGTCTGTGCCCCGGAAGGCGTTCTGGGCCCCAGATGAAGGTCAGGGCCCTGTGATTGAGGTTTGGGCCCCGGATGGTGGTCTCGTCCCAGGATGGATATTAGGGCCGGTCCTTGGATGAAGGCTAGGGTCCTGTATGGAGGTCTGTGTCCTGGATGGAGGTCAGGGCCCTGGAATGGAGGTCTGGGCCCTGGTGGATGTCTGAGTTTGGGAATAAATCTTTACTTCAGATGGAGGTCTGAGTACTGCTTTGGTCATTTGGGTCCTTCCATGGAAGTCTGGGGCCCGGATGGGGATGTTGGTTCTGGGATGGAGGTCTGGGCCCTGAATGGTGGTCTGAGTCCCACTGTGGAAATGAAGGTGTAGGCCCCCGATGGAGGTCTGGGCCCCAGATGAAGGTCTGGTCCCTGGATGGGTGTCAGAACCTGGCTCGGGATGAAGGTCATAGTCCTTTATGGAGGTTTGTGTCTTGGATGGAGGTCAGGGCCCTGGGATGGAGTCTGGACCCCTGATGGAGGTCTGAGTTTTGCCTTGGACACCTGGGTACTGCCATGGAGGCCTGGACCCCAGATGGGGATGTAGGTTCTGGGATTGAGGTCTGGACCCCAGGTGGAGGTCTGAGTCCTCCTATGGACATCTGAGTCCTCCTATGGACATCTGAGTCCTGCCATGGAAATATGGGTCCTGCCATGAAGGTCAGGGCCCCAGATGAAGGTCAGAGCTCTGTATGCAGGTCTGTGCCCGGATGGAGATCTGAGTCCTTCTTTGGAAATATGTATGTTGCCATGAAGGTCTACATTCCAGATGGAGTTCTGGGCCTTGGATGGAGCCCTAGGCCCCAGAAGGTGTTCTAGGCCCTGGATGAAGTTCAGTGCACTGGGATGGAGGTTTGGGTCCTGGATAGAGGTCTGGGGTTTGGGTCCTTAGATGGAGGTGTGGGTCCTGGGATGGAGTCTTGTTTCTTGTGTGAGTTGATTGTGTCCTACGCTGCACCCACTCTTTTGAGATTTCGCCCATGAGTGAAAAGGAAACATCTGTTTGGCTCCTGATCCACAGTGAAGGCGCTAAGACAGAACTAACTTTTGTGCATGTCTCCAGCTATATTTAAATTATGCCTCTTATTCCCTTTGTAAAAAGATGTGCCATAAAACCTTATCGATTTAACTCAGCAGTTTGAAATTTATGATGCTTTAGATAGACTTTGGCTTGAGATTGCCTTGAGAGGTGGATGTAAGCAAATTAAGAATAAAAATAAGATTGCTAAACATTACAGTACTGAAGGGACTAAGTTGCCTTTTATTATTTTGAATATGTTGTCTTAAGCACATCAAAAGGACTATGTCATACTTGACTGATATGCTCATTATTATAAACTAGAGGCCTGATGCACGAAAATTCATGCAAGAGTAGGCCTTCCTTCCCCCGGCTGCTTCCCTCCTCTGACTGCCTGCAGGCACCCGGGACACGGGCTGGCTTCCCTCTGGCCCCAGCTTCGTCAGGAAGGACGCCCATATTACTCTTTTATTGTTATGGATAACTAGAGGCCCAGTGCATGAAAATTCATGCACTGGAGGGGGTGTCCCTCAGCCCGGTCTTCCCCCTCTTATAGTCCAGGAGCCCTCAGGGCCAGGAGGCAACCCAGCAATCAGGGGAAGGCAACACCCCCATCACACCTCTGCTGCTGCCACTGCCAGAAGTGCAAGCCTTGACTGGCCCTGGTTACCTGAGCCTCGGGCTGGCCCTGGGAGGCTGGGCAGTCACCATCCGAGGCTTGCCTGCCCTTGGGCATCGGCTGGGCAGCCACCATCCGAGGCTTGCCTGCGCCTCGGGCCAGCCCTGGGCAGCTGGGCAGCCACCATCCGAGGCTTGCCTGTGTGTGGGGCCAGCCCTGCGCAGCTGGGACACTGAGGGGGCTGGGCGCTGCCATCTTGTGGCTGTGGGCACTGCTGTCTTTGAGGGCGTGGCAGTCAATTAGCATATTCCCTCTTTTTGGCTGTGGTTACCGCCATCTTGTGAGGTTGTGATGGTCAATTAGCATACTCCCTCTTTATTAGATAGGATTCTTACCTATGCCTCAAAGTAGGAGCCACCTATATACTTGCTACCTAAATTTACAGTCACAATAGTGTGCTTCAAGTCTGGGTTCGAGAGTAATAAAATGGTTCTTATTAAACAAATATCCTAGAAGTCACACTTTGCTAAATCGAGACCTACCTTTTCCTCAGTTTTAGCTAGATTTTAATGAGTATCCCACACCTGAACCTGGGCTTTTCCTATAGCCTATTTCAAAAGACATATTTGCTCAGCCTTATCAGTAAGGTACTCAATCATGCTTCCCTTGTACCAGGCACCTCAAGGGCAGGAGATAACACAAATGTGCTTGGATTTTAATAGTGGAAATATGTCTACGTAAGGTTGACGGTATTTACCCAATAGCAGATATCCGAAGGGAATGTGAAAAATTAAAGTAATCACTGGTGCTCCCAAATTGCTGGATATTGGAGTCATATTTGAAAAACGTAGATTATGCTATCATGTCAGGTTTGGGACAATTTCAGAGACTGAAAGTGGATAGAGATGGGTGGTGGCCAATGTCAGCCTGGGTGAATGTGTGGGTGGGTGCTCAGAGGTGGTTAGGTCAGTGAATCTATGTACATAGGATCTATGTACTTTCATTCCTGAGCTACTAACTCCCTGGTTGATAGTCCAGATCTATTTCATCTTTTCTTTTTATCATTTTTAGAAAATACAGAAAAAATATATATCAAGAAAAAAAATCACCCTAAGTCCCATTAATCAGAGATGGCTTCTGTTATGATTTCAGTATATTTCGGGTAAGTCTCTGTCTTTTAAAAATATTTATCTTTTAATACAAACACATTATAAAAAATAAACATTGGGACTATATGGTTTATACCATTTTATATGCTGCTTTTTCACATATTACAATTAGGGCATTTTTTTTCATACTAATAAATACTTACTGAAAACATAAATATTTAGTAGTTACATCATAATTTATTTAACCTTTCCCTTGTTGTTGAACATTTAGGTTGTTTTCATTTTTTCTTGTTTATATCTAGCAAACATTCTTGAACATAAATACATGTTAACAACTCTGACAAATTACTCCAAGTACTTATTCTTAGTTATTCTCCTTCCCTTTAGAGAGGCTCATGGAGACATAAAATGTGTCCAGGATCCAGAGACTGAATATCTTATTTGTGGCAAGAATGTTCTGGAGTTACATTGGTCCAACCATATTTAATCAATTATTTACTCCATTTGCTTATTCTATAAAAACTAGATGCCCGGTGCACTACATTCATGCATGGGGAGGGGGAGAGGGGTGGTGGTGGTGGTGGTGGTGGTGTGGGGGTTCCCAACCCCTCAGGGGATGACTGCCTGCTGGCTTAGGCCCACTCCCTGAGGGGTCCCTAGCGCTGCCGCAGAGGCAGGAGAGGCTCCCACCACTGCCCCTGTGCTTGCCAGCCATGAGCCTGACTTCTGGCTGAGTGGTACTCCCCCTGTAGGAGCGCACTGACCACCAGGGGGCAGCTCCTGCATTGAGCATCTGCCCCCTGGTGGTCAGTGTGCATCATAGCGTCTGGTCGTTCTGCTGTTTGATCAATTTGCATATTAGGGTTTTATTATATAGGATTTATTAAATTCATACTATGTTCTAGGCACTATGGGGACTGCAAAAAGATTTTGAGGACTGTGCCATCTTGTTGGAAAGATATGCTTAGACAATATTCAAAAAACACTTGATTGTGTTTGCCAATAACTGCCAACAGTTATAGGGAATTTCCTATATGTTATTCTAGGTGTTGTATGTATATTTACTCAATTCTCACAACAGCTACTATTATTATCATGAATCCTCCTTTACAGTGAGAAAAAATTAAAGCACAGAGAGGTTAACTAATTTGTTCAAATCACACAGCTAATCAGTGGTGAGGCTATGATTTGAATCCAGGCAGTTAAGCTCCAGAGTCCATACTCTTTATGACCCACATGCACCTTGAATGCACCAATGTAGAGAAAAAGTATTACAGATGGGTTATATCTATGTCAGCAATTTCTAGAGGTAATTTTTTTCTTTTGCATTGGTTTTTGTAAACTTTCTGTAATAAAGCAGTTTAAGGTTTTGTAGGCAAGTCTGTTCTGATGCCTAATGCTTAGACTATTAATGAAAATTACTAACCCAAGAGAAACAAATTGTTTAATCTGGTTTGGGTAAATGAATTATTTGAAGGTAGAAAAGCCATCGTTCCACCTGTTTTGTCCCAAGAAACTTCCAGGGAGAAGTTCTGAAAAAATAATATTTTGTAATAAACTCAATAGGGCATTTGATTTGTAATGAAGAACGAATTTAATAACTACCTTGTTCATATTTCCAGCTTAATTTTTAAAAGTTATTTGCTTGGATGAATGAACAATGAATAAACAATGCTTTCGGCTGCAAAGCTTTCAGATGAAATAGTACAATGACCCAGGCTCAGTGGTGCTGGTGGCAGCTCTCCTGGCTCATAGGTCTTTCCAGCTTCGTGTTCAGTGACTGGATATTGGTAGGTTGAAATGAGCCTGGGGATATTTAAACGACAGAACTCAGCAGATGCTACCCACCAGGGCCATTTTGTTTTCTTGAAGAACTTGTTGTTAATCACTCACCAGCACACCACTATACTACCCAGGCTCATTAGAAACGCCCTGGTAAGGGAGAAGAACTGGAGTGACTCCAGAGGAAGAGAGAGGGAAGTGTAATGAGCATATCAATGCCAACCCTTTCTCCTCCTTCGTCTGGAGCAGGGGTGGGCAAACTTTTTGACTGGAGGGCCACAATGGGTTCTTAAACTGGACCGGAGGGCCGGAACAAAAGCATGGATGGAGTGTTTGTGTGAACTAATATAAATTCAAAGTAAACATCATTACATAAAAGGGTACGGTCTTTTTTTTTTTTTAGTTTTATTCATTTCAAACGGGCAGGATCTGGCCCGTGGGCCGTAGTTTACCCACGGCTGGTATGGAGTCTTTTTGTCTCTTGCTTTCATTTATGAGGCTATTTCGGAGACTTTGTTCAGATAGTTGAGATACTTAGGTCACTAGGGGGTGAGTGCAGTTGAAGAGCAAAGGTGTTTGGGGCAGGACACAAGAATGATAAACAGCTCGGGGGCCCCGTCAGTTTCTGCCGAGCTCACCTCTCCCTTCCAGCCCTGCAGCATTAACAGCAGCCATAATTCAAGCAGGAGTGCTGGTGGGCACCCACCTGGGACGCCCTGGTGGAGGGCCATGTCGTTTGTGAGCGTGGGCAAGGAAATAGGCATGTTCTGGCTGGAAGAGAATCTCCCACATCACCTGGTCCAGTTCCCTTGCTTCCCAGATGAAGAAGATGGGCCTCTAAGGGTATGAAGGGGGTTTCCCAAGATCATGGGGCAACTTTGTGAGGGTCAGGGTCAGGCTGCCCTGTGTGACTGACGGTCAGCGCTCCACTTCCTTGGCATTGGACAGGTTACTCACCCTCTGTGTGTTTTCTAGGCTATAGAATGAGGATGTTGTGAGGATGAAATAATACATGTGAGAACGTACATGTAGTAAGATCTCAATCAACACTAATAAAAGAGAAAAATGGTAATTGGCGTACGAGCTACCCTTTTCATTGGCTAATCAGGGCTATATGCAAATTAACTGCCAACTAAGATTGGCAGTTAACTGCCAACAAGATGGCGGTTAATTTGCATATGTAGGCACAATGCAGGGAGGTGAAAGGGAAAGCAGGAAGAAGCCCCCTGCCACTGACAGTGATCGGAAACCCAGGGGGGAGCTAAGAGCTGGGGGGCAGGGCAAAGGCGGCCCTGGGGCAGCCTCTGCCCTGCCCCCCAGCCATGATTGGAGAATCAGGTGCCTTTTCCGCCCTGGCCAGTGATAGCAGGAAGTAGGGGTGGAGCCAGCGATGGGAGCTGGGCACGGTCGAAGCTGGCAGTCCCGGGAGCTAGGGGCCCCTTGCCTGGGCCTAAAGCGAAGCCCACGATCACGGGGCCGCTGCAGCTGCGGGTCCCCGCTGCCCGGGCAAGGGGCTGATCCTGTGATTGGAGGGTGATGGGGGTCAATGCCTGAGGGCTCCCAGTATGTGAGAGGGGGCAGGCTGGGCTGAGGGACACTCCCCCCCGCCCCACACCCAGTGCACGAATTTCGTGCACCGGGCCCCTAGTAAATATTAATAACACAGAGCCTTTGTGGTAACCCTGGTTGTTCTTTTATAGCTGGAGAGAGAGAGTTCAGAAAAGAGATATATTAGTATATTGAAAAACAACATACTGCTAATTAATAACATAGTAATTCAATCTGTTAATATGTTGAAAACCAGCATACACATTAGTAAAACATTAATATTTGAAACCTCCAATGTAAGAATTTCCCCCAAAACCAGATTGTGCAAGTGGTTTGGTCAATGATTCACCAACAGCATTAGGTGTTCCATTTTTTTTTTTTTTGTAACTTCAAAGGATTTCTAGCTAAATGAGGGGCTAACTCTCGGCTGCAAGGCTTTCCGATGAAATAGTACAATAGTCTCAGACATCTCAGACTGGCACATGCTCCCTTAGGCCTTTTCTCAGAGCATGTTTAAAGGAAACGCTCCCCTCACTTGAAGGGGCTAGGCCCCATGCCCCCTGTGTTCACAGTGGCTGTAGGTGGGGCTGTGTCGCCCACAGGGCTCTAGCAGTAAAGGTCAGAAGGAAGAGGTGCTGGCCTGGGTGTATCTAGTTTGTCCAGCATCATGACGATGCTGAGTCACGGGCCGACAGCCAGGCCAGGGTCTGGTCCCGTGCTCCCTCACATAGTCCTCTCCCTACCCAAGCACAGGCAATGCTCATAACCTGTAGTCAGGTGGGAGGATGTGTGGTGTGCAGGTTACAGAGCTGAACCTGGAGCCCGCCTCTCTGGGTTCCTTTCCCAGTTCTACCACCTTCTCTCTCTGCTTCCATTGGCAAAGCACTTAACTTCTCGGAGCCTCCATTTCTCATCTGTCGAATGGGGATGGTAATCGTCTCTGCTGCATGGGCTTATTGACAGAATCCACTGAAGTAATGCACGAACAGCACCTGGCACATGCTACGGACTGGATTTCATGTTTTTTATTTTATTTCTTAGCTTTTCATTGCGGTAAAATAGATCCAGCATACAATCTATCATTTTAACCATTTTAAAATACAGCCATACGCCACTTACCGATGGGGATATGTTGTGAGAAATGCATCACACAGTGCACTTACACAAGCCTAGATGGTCCAGCCTAGCACACACCTCGGCTACAAGTCTGCGTGGTCTTGTGCAAAACAACACAAGCACAAGAGAAAATGATGCAAAAGAGACGCTATAAACACGAGACGTACGAGGCTGCTGCCGGTGTATCACGGCTGCTGTTTCACAATAAAAACTTTTTTCTAAGTAAAAAGAGTACACTCTAACGTAATGATAAATTATAGTATAGTAATACATAAACCAGTCATGTGTCATCATTATCAAGTATCGTGTACTGTGCATAATGGTATGTGCTGCGCTTTCACACGCTGGCAGTGCAGTGGGTGTGTTTACACCAGCATCCCCACGAACACGTGAATAATGCCTGTGTTACGGCTGATGAGACCACCATCATATTTGCTGTCTTCACTGATCAAAAGGTCATATGCAGTGCGTGACTGTATACAATTTAGTAGAAGTAAGTAAATTCATGCTGTTTTGCAACCATCACCCCCATCCATTTCTAGAACTTTTTCATCCTCCTCAGTGGAATCTCTGTACCCACTAAACAATGACTCCCCATCATCTCTTCCCTTCTACCTCTGGCAAATTCCGTTTTATTTACTGTCTCTATTAATTTGGCTATTCTAAATACCACATATAAATGCAATGATACAATATCTGTTCTTTTGGGCCTGGCTTATTTCACTTAGCATAAAGTCTTTGAGATGCACCCATGTTGTAGCATGTGTCAGAACTCATTCCTTTTTAAAGCAGAATAATGATACAGTGTATTTATAAACCCCATTTTATTTATTCATGGCCTGTCAATGGACATCTGGGTTGTTTTCATCTTTTGGCTATTGTGAATAATGCTGATATGAACATTGGTACACAAATATGTTTGAGTCCCTACCTTCGATTCCTTAGGGTATTTGCCTAGAAGTGGAATTGCTGGATCATATGGTAATTTTATGTTGAATTTTTTGAGGAACCACTGTATTGTTTTTCATAGCAGTTACACCATTTTACATTCCAAACAGTGCACAAGAGTTTCCATTTCTCTACATCCTCACCAATGCTTGGTATTTTCTTTGTTTCTTTTTTATGATAATCATCCTAATGGGTGTGATGTGGTATCTTATTGTGGTTTTGATTTACATTTGTCGAATGATTAGTGCTGTGGAACATCTTTTCATGTGCTCAGTGGCCACTCTGTATCATCTTTGGAAAAATGTCTATTCAAATCCTTTGCCCATATTTAAATTGGATTTTTGTCATTGTTGTTAGGTTGCAGAAGCTCCTTCAGTATTCTAGATACTAATCCCTCATTAGATATATGGTTGCAAATATTTTCTCCCATTTTTTGGGTTACCTTTTCATTAATATTATAGTGAAACAAAAGTTTACATCTTAATTAGTCTAAGTATCTATTTTGAGGAGTAAGAGGAAGGCTTCCTTACAAGCATCCCTAACAAATACCAGCCACATCTAAATGTCATCTCCACAGGCTGAAAACTTGCAGAGCTGCCCTCACCAGCTCCTTGCTCCGTGCCTGGTTCTCCTTCTCTGTTGTCTGTCTTCTTTGTCAAAGCATCATCATCCAGTCAAGCCAGAAAAATGGAGCTGAATTTTCTTCTCCCGTTCCCCCACATCCAAGTCTATTAAGTCAATATTTTTGGCCACTTTCTAGTGATTCCACTTCTTGTCATTCCCTCTGCTACTTCCTGAGGTAAAGGCACGGGCATCTCTCCCTGGTTCTCATGATAGCTTCTTCATGGACATTCCTGTCTCCAATCTTGCCTCTCTCTAATCACTTCTGCACATAGCAGTCAAGGGCATGTTGCTAAAGCTAGAAGAGTAGTGTGTCATCCCCCTTCATGACCTACAATGTCCTTCGCAACCTGGTTCTGGCTTGCTTCTCCAGTGTTACACTCCCGTTCCGTGCACCCCTACTCTCCAGCCGTGCCACTGAGCCTTTGCACATACTGTTTCCAGTGCCTGCAATTCTCTCTCCCTCCTCACCCAGTGCTATCATT
The DNA here is from genome assembly GCF_963259705.1 of Myotis daubentonii. Lineage (NCBI taxonomy): Eukaryota > Metazoa > Chordata > Mammalia > Chiroptera > Vespertilionidae > Myotis > Myotis daubentonii. Next base: position 64,089,607 of record NC_081849.1, read on the forward strand.
GCTTCTGAGTGTCCACCCCAGACTCTCCAACCCTTCCCTTTAATGCTATTAACTCTTCGTAGGCAGGAACCACAAATTACTCACCTTTGCATCTCAAGCACTCAGGATGCTGCCTAGAACTGAGTAGGAACTGAATTTAATTTAATCGATCATACTGAAGAAGAAATAATGTGAGAAGCAGCAGGAAGAGGAGCACATGGGTGCTGACTTAGAACAATTAAAGTGCTCTTGCACAGAAGAAGGAATTCTGTGTTCCTCACAAAAGAGTAGAAACCAAGATAATAGGCGGTTTTCCAAGGAGATAAATTTGAAGTCCATATAAAGGAGATTTTAGCAATTATATCTGCTAATAATGGTATGAATCATCTTGAAAAGTAGTGAGTGCCCCCTACTGGGAATATTCAGAAGTAGGACTTCCATGGCCATTTCTCAGTGATGCCTGCTGTGGTGGGCTGAAACACATGGGCTCTGAAAATCTTCTGACTCTAAAATTCTGTAATTCTAGATGCAACAAAAAGATAATTACTTTAGAGCAGCTCAGAATTCATCCTCTTAGAACTTGGGATTGTTTCATCAATATGGTTTCTGGTGAACAATGATTTGCAGAAATGTCTTTGAGAATCAGAGTATAGCTGGTAGTAGGTAGGCATCCCTGGGGATGAAAATGGAATTCATAGATCTGAGAAGGCCTCAGGAGATGGTGACAAGGACATTCAGATCCAGTCAGAGCACAGAGTCCCTTGGGGATGAGGTGGGGGTGGGTGTTTCCTGGGCATGGTCCTGTAATTGGACGGAATGGAACATCATGGGAACCTGGCGGCAGGAAATTGGAAGACCAGGCTGGCTCTAGGTGACACTGGGACTCTAGGTTATAGTACTTCAGGCAAAAACAAGTCAGGACCCACCTTAGGCAACTGAGACGGGGGGGGGGGGGGGGGGGGGGGCGGCACAGCACTGTGGCAGGGCTCTGATGTCAGGGGCTGGGGAGTAAGAGAAGGGCTTAGTTACAAACATTCTTAATAATTACCAGCTTCATCTAAAGATTAGAGAGGAAAAAGTAGGGAATAGGCTTTGGTGCTGAAGCACCGACCGGTGGTCTGGAACTCCTCCCATCCCCAGCCTTTCAGTGGGAACGTGGTTGGTTTCTCCACTGGGGGAGTTTGAGCTCTTACCTGCAGCTAAGTGGCTGCATCCATAAAGAGGGGAGAAATGTGGGGACATAAGAGAGTTACATGTTCACAACTTAGATTACTCATGTAGGTCATTGAGTTCATGGGGCCTCACTTTGAAAAAGAGTTCCCTCTACTGGCTGATCTAAGCCAGGGTCTGTTGACTATGGGTACCTGTTGATTGCTGAAGAAGCCTTTAAAATTAGGAAATTAAGATATTAAGCATTAAAAAATTATTTCTAGGTTTATTTCATTTTTCTTATTTGATTAAGGTTCTTGATGCCTTTTTTCTTCTAATCAATTTTATTGAGATATCCTATCTAATGATAGACAAACATGGTAATTGACTGTACCTTCGCTACACCTCCCATTGGTTGATCAGCACGATATGCAAATTAACCACCAACAAAGATGGTGGCTAATTTGCATACTGCAGGTAGGGCAGGACAGCGCCATCCCGCCTGCCCTGCTGCCATCCGGGCCTGCTATCTGTGACCCGGGGCGGCGGGCATCCCGTGTGCGACCTGACTCGGGGCGGCCGGGCGGGGCAGCAGCGATCCACCTGGAAAAGCCACTGATCTGTTAATATGGGCAGCGCTAACTCTTAGCTTCCAATCTGAAAATGCAATATATGAAATTTCAAGTTAGATAAACCCTATGAGAAAGCAAGACTCAGGGTGAACAGCAAGGGGATAGTCAGAGCTATGACACAAGAGTTATTTCTTTAGCACTCTGCCAATAGGACCTTCACTAGGTGTGTCTTTTTTTTTCGTGTAGACATTTTCATCATTCTGACTTTGGGACTAATGGTGGGTGGTAGTTCCATTCAGGGGTAATGAAATAATTATGAACATCAGTTTTTCCCCAACCTCATTTGAGTTAATATCTGAAAATATTTGGCTAGATCCCAAAATAAGTAATAGAATGAACTGATCTGAGTTTGAGCTTTCCAGGTTTCCCCTGCCCACATCTAGTGGAAGGACTGATGAGCAAACGAAATGGTAAGATGCAAGGAGTCTGAGGGGGAGAAGACAAGAAGGACCCAGATAACCTTCAGCCTGAATAATTAGCCACTACAGACTCTAGAGTTGATGGTGATAAGAGGAAGCAAATCCTTGAGATAAAGGTTATAAGATATTCCTAAGGAGAGGTAAAGACAGGGAAGGTCAAAGTGCTAAATTTACTGTAATTAAAAATGTAATTTAAAAAAATCAACAAGAAAGAAAAAGATGGAAATTTGCCTGATGAAAAATGAATGCAGGGACTCTTTTCCCATATCCTCTATCATCTTCCATTTTAGTACAGCTCCCCCAATATTGTGATAAGACAGTCACTGTTTTGGAAATCACTTTTGGTTGTTATGGCAAAGTCAAGGTTACCAGTTGTAAGTTCTTTCAATATCCCCTTCTCCATCTCAAAATGGCTGCACTATCTCTTCCCCTCCTTCCTTGCTCCTGTCTGTGAAATGTCTCGCCACCTTTTCACTGTGAATTTGTCCCCCTTTGTGCCCTTGGTTCCTCCTGCCTGGTCTAGAAGCTCACTCCATCAGGAACCCATGCTCTCCTGTACCTTCCAGCTCTCCTGTCCTGGGACCTGCAAGCGTGCTTGAATCTCCCCCATCCTTCTAAGCATGTCCCTCAGGCCTGATAGTCTCTTACCATACTGACCTCCACCTCTTTTTTCTTTTATTATTAAACTAGAGGCCTGGTGCATGAAATTTGTGCACAGGTAGGGTCCCTAGGCCTGGCTGGTGATCAGGGTCAATCGGGGCCTTCCTTCCCCTGGCTGCTGGCTGCCAGTTGGGTCCTTCCTTCATTCTGTGCCACCCCCTGGTGGTCAGCGCACGTCATAGTGAGTGGTCAAACTCCCGAGGGGACAATTTGCATATTAGCTCTTTATTATATAGTACATTTCTAAAGATCAGCCCATACTCCTCAGTTATTTTCCTTACAACCCACATGTCTCCTTGACCTTGGGCAAACCTCTGGTTGCCCTTTACCAACACTGTTTTGTTGGGGTTGTCAGCATGTTCCTAAACTCCAGAGTCCATGGCCTTTTCTCTTGTATTATAACCTGGTCTGAGTGGACAATATGAACACATCCCTTCCACTTGTCACCCTGGGATTCTGAGCTGTCACTCTCTTTTCTGGCTCTATTTCTAGAATGTCTTTGCCATTTCCTCTGCCCCATAGATTTAGGCCTCTGCATAAATGCCCTTCTGGGCATTTTCTCATCTTTCCCTATAATCTTTCTCCCAATAATCTCATTTGCTCCCTTCATTTCAACTACAGCCTCTATCAGTGGTTCTCAACCTGTGGGTCGTGAACAATGAAAATACATCCTGCATATCAGATATTTACATTACAATTCATAACAGTAGCAAAATTACAGTTATGAAGTAGCAATGAAAATAATTTTATGGTTGGGGGTCACCACAACATGAGGAACTGTATTAAAGGGTCGAGACATTAGGAAAGTTGAGAACCACTGCCAGATGTCTCTGAACTCCATTGGTTAGACCTTGCTAAAGGTACTCTACTTGGCACTTCTAGGTACCTGCCTAAATTGTAGGGGTGTGTCAGGCTGAGATTGGCTTTTGATTCACTTTCGTATCCCCTAGCATTATGTCCTGAATGTAGTAGAGGCTCAGTGACATTTGTTGAATCGCGTTATCTTGCTGTTGGACGTTGGGAGCTCTCATTTGGATGGCTGGTTGGCACTGTGGTGAAGGGAAGCCAATTAAACCTGGAACTCCTCCCCTCCGAGATCCCATCCCAAGTAACGCTCCTGGTCCAGGACATTTGGTGGTTTTCCCTGCACTGGTTCTCATCAAGGCAGGGAAGCCTTCAGGAGAGAAGTCCTGGGAGTAATTGAGTCATGATTGGCACTCCCTGCACCGTTCCAAGCTGACAACAAGCGGGCATGGCAGCATATGCCTCTTCCAAGTGGCATCTAATTTCTCGGAGGTGACTTTCTATTGCTTTATGGAGGCTGGCACGCTGCTTTGGGGTGCCTACTGGGAGTCGCACCTGAGTCTGGTGCCTGACTGCCGCAGACAGCTGCCTAGTTAAGGCGAATTTTACAGTTAAATTGTGATCTGCTTGGGAATTGGAAACCACTGCGAAAGGACAAACGCAAATGAGATCCCTGTGCTGCGCAGGAGCTCGTGAAGAGATGGCCCTGCCACGAAGCCCCGCGTCTCTCAGGTTTGTCTTCAGCTGTTGTTTTGGGAAGACGTATGGGACGCTCTCCAAAGGGCTGTTGGGGAGGGAGGCGGCTATGGTGTAGTATGAAGGATGTGAGCTTTGGGATGTGACTGTGGCATTGTTATTGCAAGCACAGCCATAGGCCGTGTGGGTCAAATGCTGGCTCCACTACTTGCAGGATGGGTAACCTTGGGCAAGTTACTTTAGTCTCTGAGCCTCGGTTTCCTCACCTGTAAACTATAAATAATAATACCTTGTTAGGATTAAAAAATACATTGATATAAAAACATTAGCCCAGCACTTGTCATATAATAAGCCTGCAATCAGTGCTAGCAATTTCATCATTATTATCCTATATAATAAAGAGCTAATATGCTAATTAGACCAAACAGCAGAACGACCATCCGGATGAAGCCAGGGCTGCAAGGGCCAAGCCCCTTGCATGAATTTCGTGCATTGGGCCTCTAGTTACTTAATAATTGTGAGACACTGAGCAAGTCCCTTAACCTCACATTGTCCTTTTCTCCATCTCTTGAGGCAATAGTGAAAATTAAGTGGAAAAAGGTATATAAGGAGTTTGGCACAGGATGGGCACTTCGTGGAAGACAGCCATAGTTATTAATATTATTCTAACTGGCCAGACATCAGGAAGCCTGTTCCACTTACCTTAGCTTAGGACAGTGGGTACCTGCTGGGTAGGACTCCCTGGGGAGCAAAGTACCCTAAAAAGAGCAGGAGGAGACATAGTAAGCGTTGGGTTTAAGTGGAAAGCTTTTCAAGTCAGATGGATCTGGCTCCACAAATAATGACATGACCGTTCTTAAACTCGCCTTCCTTCTCTAAAAAAAAGGGCTTAGTAATAATAGAATAGCACTTACTTAGCATTGTGGTGAGGGTGATGTAGACCGGTGCATGTAGGGTGCCAAGGAGGGGACTCTGGCTCATTGTCAATCTCCATAAAATACAGCAGTTGTTACTGAGAATGTGGAGACTTAATGCAGGATTCTTGGGGAAGGGCTGGAGAGGGAGAGAAGCAGGGGAGGGGAACAAGGGGAGGAGTGGGGGGAGAACCAGAGGAGAGAGAATTTTCGTTAACACCACCTAAAAGATCCTAACTTGGAGGAGACAAACCCTGAGTAGACCGAGGCTGTGTTTTAGTCTCTTGATGTCCCTGCATGTGTCTCCCACGGTATCAAACAGACGTTTATGGAATTAGAGATGCCCCAGTGAGAGTTTAGCTAATTAGAAGTTACCCCAGTGAGAGTATACATGTTGGATCATTGCCTTGAGGTTCTTCTTAAAAGGGCTCTTCTAAAAGTCTGGGTCTGGGGGCCGCTGGGATGCCAGCCGTTCTTTTCCACCTGTTGCTGTGGCCTAGAGGGTCTGGTAAAGCCCCAAGTGTAGCGGTCTGCTTCTTCCCCAAAGAGGGTGGCTTCGTCCCTGGAAGGGGGTCTTCGGTGAGAGCAACACTCATCCTCATCCCAAGTTCAGGTGCAAGGTGTCCCCACAGCCTAGCAGGTTACAACCTCAAAGGAGAAAGGAAACACAGAAAGGAGCAAGGCTTATGCCATGGGGCGCTGGCGAGGCCCCTTCCTCACAGTCCTGCTGCGAGGAAAGCTGGCGAGCCCGGGACAGAGGAGTCCTGCGTCTGTGCCTGGGCCAAATGGCCACGGGAAGGAAGGGCTGTTTGTTTTCCTCCCAGAGCAGGAATTCTCAGAAAATCGATTCTCCCTCATTGACAATGCATATGAAGTGATTGAAAGGCCATTAAACCCATTAATGGGGGTGCTCTTTAAATAAAATAAGTCCCTAGAAGGGAGTTTAGACTTGGCAAAGCCAGTAAAGCTGACAGTGTCCTGGGCCTGCTCGGGGACCATAAATATAACAGCACAGATATTGGGGGTGGGGAGGGAGCAGGATGAGGGAATCAGGAACAATGAAGAGCTTGGTGCATAAAGCACAAATGTTGCCAGACACGCTTAATGGCTTTTATTTTATTTTTGACAGGATTTACAAAACGAGTGGATGAAGGGAAGTTTGCATCTTGATTTCAGTTAAACATTTGGCACCGCATCCCACCAAATTTCATGCCCCAAATTAATTCAAATTGTCTTGGATGGCAGCGCGGTCACATGGGTTGAGAGTTGGCTGGCGCTCCATGAACAGCAGGGAAAGGAAGGCGGCCCCCTGTGGCCAGCCTGGTGGCAAGGCCTCATTCTAACTCCTGTCAGAAAGGGGGGCTCCTCCGCTGTAGCTCCCCCATTAATAATAATAATACAACAATAACAACAACTCAACTCACATTAATTGACCACATCCAATGTTCCAGACACTTAATCTAATTGAGAGCCTTTGTTCTTTTAGCCCTTGATGTTTCTCTTTATTCCCATCTTCCCTTTCAAGCGTCTAGTCAGCTATGTTGGTCACTTCAGGGGACAAATGTGCCAGTAGAGGATGCATGATGAAGAGAAAAATGTTTGAGAAACGCAAAAGGAGAGGGACCAGTTTTCCTCTGAGGTGACGTGTGTGAGTGGACAGGACTGGGGGGTCTGTGCTGTCTGGCCCTGCATCTGGTTTCCTGGCCAGAGCTGCTCCCTGGGCCCCCCTGGGGGCGTCTCCCCAGGCCAGTCACAGAGGCCGCTGCCACCCACTGGCTCAGAGGCAGAGAGGGGCCAGGTCCGGTGGACCATTTGGGAGAGAATGTGGACATCTCAGCGCAGCCTGCAGCGGCCGAGGGCAGTGAGTCAGCCGCTGCTGTCTCTTCCTTCCTGGAAAAGCAAGCACTCACAATCCAGCGGCCAGTGGGGCCCAGGAGAAACGTTTCCGGCCACTTAAGATTGTGGAAGCATTAGCTCAATGATGCCTCGTGATACGCTATTAAATACACATCAGGAAACTGAGGCATGGAGCAGATAGGAACGCAGACAGGAGCCCCCTCTGCCGAGACTTGGCCTTCACTGAAGGATGATAAGAACCTTTGGTTCTAATCCAAGTTGCTGTTTCATGTAAAGAAAGAACCACCTGGCAACTATGGTGAGTTCGAATAAATTTGGGGAAATAGATAGCTCTTCTGGGAACAGCAGAAATATCCACAAAGCTCTGTTTTGTTTTATGTTGCCACCATAAATCCTCCCTCCCTCCCTCCCTCCCTCCCTCCCTCCCTCCCTCCCTCCCTCCCTCCCTCCCTCCCTCCTTCCTTCCTTCCTTCCTTCCTTCCTTCCTTCCTTCCTTCCTTCCTTCCTTCCTTCCTTCCTTCCTTCCATGAGTGTGCACACTGGGAGCCCATGAATGTCATGCATCCGGCAGAGAAGCCTGAGTCAGCCTAGTCTCTGCTCTCTAAGGGCTGGGCCTGGTGAGGGCGCACACCCAAATGGGTACTTTCTTTCAGGGCTGTTTTTGTTTTTATTTACTTAGAGAGAGAGAGGAGAGAGAGGAGAGATAGATAGACAGATAGATAGAGAAACATCAATTTGTTGTTCACGTATTTATTCATTCATTGGTATGTGCCCCTTGGCGTATCCAATTGTATCGGTACACAACTCTAACCCACAGAGCTATCCCACCAGGGCTGTTTACATTCTTAAATGTCCTAAACATATTCCATAATTTGATCTGTCTTTAATAACATTGAACTTATTTTTTTTTAATTTTCTGGATTCAAAATTTAATATTTGATATTTTAAAATCCAATGAGTTCAATCAACATTGTCTTAGGAGATGTATTGGTAAACATATTGCTATGAGAGATGTCTGGGATTTTGCTGCCTGCGGTTTCTTCTAAGATTTTTATGGTTCCATGACTTACATTTAAGTCTTTTTCCATTTTGAGTTTATTCTTGTGTATGATGTAAGTTGGTGGTCTAGTTTTATTTTTTTGCATGTACCTGTCCAATTTTCCCAATACCTTTTAAATTGAAGAGACTGTCTTTACTCCCTGCATGCTCTTGCCTCCTTTGTCAAATATTAATTAAGCATAATGGCTTGAATTAATTTCTGGGTTCTCTGTTTTGTTCCATTGATATATGCCTGTTCTTGTGCCAGTACCAGACTGTTTTGAGTACAGTGGCTTTGCAGTATAACTTGATATTTGGTATTGTGATTTCTCCAACTTTGTTCTTCTTTTTCAAGATTGCTGTAGCTATTTGGCATCTTTTTTGGTTCCATATACGTTTTTGGAGTGTTTGTTCTAGATCTGTGGGTTTTGCCATTGGTATTTTAACAGGGATTGCATTGAATCTGTAGATTGCCTTGGGTTGTATATACATTTTAATGATGTTGATCCTACCAACTGTGAACACAGTATATTCTTCCACTTGTTTATATCTTCTATCTCTTTTTTCAACATCCTGTTTTTTCCTGGGTACAGGTCTTTTACCTCCTTGGTTAAATTTATTCCTAAGTATCTTAATCCTACCAGACCTGAGGCCCTGAACCTAACTGTCCCCTATACCTGGGCTCCTGAGCATTAAAGAGAAAGAACCAACATGATATAGAAAAATGTTAGTTACATGCAAACAAGTGGTTAGAATAAGATAGAACTTGGAGACATTGTAGAAAATAGGTCTACCTTTCATCTACCTTTCATCTAGCGCCAATATTCCACCGTTGTGTGGAAATTACCGAAAAATCGGTACAGCGGTCTGTAATTTTTTTTGTTGCAATGGGATTGTGTTTTTCATTTCTCTTTCTGAGAATTCATTATTGGTGTATAAAAATGCCATAAATTTCTGGGTGTTAACTTTGTATCCTGCTACATTGCCAAATTCATTTATGAAATCTAGTAGTTTTTTGATGGAGTCTTTAGGGTATTCTGTGTCACCTGCGAATAAATTTTACTTCCTCCTTTCCAATTTGGGTGCCTTTTATTTTTTCCTCTTGTCTGATTGCTATGGCTGTGTTGAACAAGAGTTGTGAAAGCAGACATTCCCGTCTTGTTCCTGTGCTTAGAGAAATGGTTTTAGTTTTTGCCCTTTGAGCATGATGTTGTTGTAAGTTTGTCATATGTGGTCAAGACAAGAACTGTTGGTGCACGAAATAACACAGATGAACCTCAAACACATTGTGCTGAGAGAAAGGAGCCAGAAAACAAAGACTACATAATGAATGATTTTATTTCTTCTTCGTCATAAAAAAATAACTGATCTATAATGACAGAGAGCAGAGCAGTGGTTTTATAGGATTTGGGGATGGAGGAAACTGAAACAGTGTATAAGGAAAATTTTGGGGGTGTTGGGAATAGTTTGTTTCTTTATTGAGGTGATTGTTGTATGATGGGTATATACATTTGTCAAAACTCATTAAACTGTGTATTTAAAGTAGAGACATTTTATTGTATATAATTACACCTCATTTAAAATGAATTTAAAATGAAAAATTAAACAAGTAAAACTAATCACAGGAGTTTGAATAATGGCATTTACTTTTTACCAAAGATTCAACATATACAAACCAATTTCTTAACCAAATTTTCTCACACAATGAACTAGAGAAACATTACATATAAGAAAAATTCCACATCTTGACCATGTTCTCACTGCAATCTAAGGCTCTAGAAAATAATGATGCAGTCATCATATGAGTAAGAAGGAAGAGGAAAGGAAGAGCTCCCTTCCAATCCTTGAAGGAATCATTCACTTCCTACTTAATGAGGGGTTTTTTTGGTCCTGCTCATATGCCCAGAAGTAGGAAACTGGCCGTTTATCTACATAGCTCCACACATTCATAAATACTAAATTTGCTCCCTCCTTTCTTCTGCTAGAATTGCCACAATTGTGTAGAATGTGGGATAGATTGGCCTCCCATTAGAGAAGGAGAAGGAAGAGCAAAACCCAACACTGGTTTAAGAATTAAAGTATTTGATGCAAATACAGCCTTCTTTTATTGTCTGGTGAAATGGCAAAGAGTTTAGAAGTAAATGTACTATGCATTTTTTTTTTGCTTTGATTATTTTATTTTATTGACAAATAGCGTGCATTTTATAACACAGGCTACTGACATCTGTTATAAACAGGCTTTGGTGCAGTTTCAGCCACCTCCTTCTTGCCAAAATCTAGGTTAAAATGCCTTAATGCTGAGGGATGGACATCCCTCTCGAAATCTAGGGCCGCTGGCTCCTAACTGCTCACCTGCCTGCCTGCCTGATTGCCCACTCCCATGTGCTGACAGCGCTGGCCCCGTTCGCACCGCTGACACAGCCGCTCCCACATGCTGATAGTGCTGGCCCCACTCGCACCTGCTGACAGTGCAGAGCAATTGGGGCTGAAGGCAACAGTGGGTGCGAGCGGGGCCAGCACTGTCAGCAGGTGCAAATGGCGGCTGCTGCCCCAATTGCCCCTCAGGAGCAGGGGGATGTGGAGAAGACCTCAGGGGCGATCGGGGCCAGCAGCCACCGATCACACCTGCTGACAGCGACGAGCGATCAGGGCCAGTGCCGGGCGCCGGTAGCAGGTGCGAGCACTGGGCAGGACCACAGCATATGGGAGCAAAAAATTTTCAGTAACCACCAGAGGCTCGCCCCGATGACAGCGACTGGCACCCCACCTTGGTCTGGTGCCCCTGCTCACCTGCTCCACCATTCCGCCGCGGCCGATGCCTGCCATGTTTCGCGCGCGCCCCCTGGTGGTCAACGCACGTCATAGTGACTGGCTGTTCGGTTGTTCTGCCGTTTGGTCTATTGGCATTTAGGGTTATATATATATATTGCCTTGGGTGTCTCACTTAAGAGACATCTGGTCTCCCCAGCTCTATTTTAAGTGTCTTAAGAACAAATATTCTGCCACTTCCTTGGGATTCTGTGAAATTACCAGAAGTAGCAGGTGCTATTAAGAAGAACAGATGATGGGTAGGTGTTGGAGGAGAGAGTGAAAGGTCTGCAGGGCTGGGCTCCTTTAAATGGAATGGAAGCTTTTGTCTCCTGGGTAAAGATAGCTCCACTCGTGCCTTGAAGTGAAGAGCGAACAGATGATCGATAGCTCCTTGCTGCTGGCCTGGGTGTGGTAACATCGGGCCATTAATATGTTGTTGGGCCCTTGCCACGGCCATTTCTTTCCCGAGGTTGCTCTGCAGCATTTCTGAGGTCCTTGGCTTGCTCTCTGACTGTTTGCATACCCTTAGGGAAGAAGGTCCATCCCCTTCTCTCTCCTCTCTCCCTCTCTCTCTCTCTCCACCTGTGTATAAACAAGGTAATGTGTGTCAAATTGCCTTGGCCTGAGAAGGAAATTGTGCACCTTTAAAAGGTACGAGGAAATGTTTCTCTGTGCTCAGATTGGTCCATAATGCACATCTGTTCTCTTGACCGGACTCCAGCATTCTGCCCTGGCTGAGCTGCAACTCTACAACCTGCTCCTGGCCGGCGGCCCAGGCCCGACAGGAGTGTCTCCATGTGGCCAGCCGGCTGGGTTTCTGGCTGTCCAGAGGCACTGGAAGGTGACAATCAAAGGACTCAAAATCGGTGGGTCCCCACAGCTTTGGGGTATCCCCAGGAAGTTTACAAAGAGCTCAGGAGGGACATAGAGAAAGGGAGGGGAGAGGGGAAGAGGGTGTGTTTGGAGAGAAGGCATGTTCACTGCTGTGGGAAGTGTGAGCATAGAGTGCAACCAGAACCTGCAGGGGTTTTTCCTTTTAGCAGATGACCCACAAGGGGGTTGAATTAGATGAAAAGCCAGACACATTTTTGTCTTTCCACAAACTCCGGCGCCACCAAATTCTAGTCACGGATTCCACATTTAAGTAAATCCCCGTGAATAACATACAGCCATGACCAGTAACTGTGCAGAATTAAGCTCAGTTGTCTTCAAGGAGAATTTCATTTCCAAAGACCTTCAAAAGACACCCAGCATCCCGCCCCCGCAACTTTTCACTACCCCCATGACCTCCACTTCTTTCCCGACTGCCATCGCTGCTCCCCTGGATTATCGCACCTGGTCTCCTTGCTTCTGTCCTTGCCCCACCACAGTCTATTCTCAATGCAGGTGCCAGAATTTGCCTCCTAAAACAGGGCAGGATCATACTGCAGGAGCCCGTCATCAGTCACCTGGCCTGTGACAAAGAATGGGCCCTGCATGTAGCATGAAGAATGGCTCCACGGCCCAGACCATTCCTTCTGAGAAGCTGACTTCGACCTTCCGGGGCTGGGCATAGCAGAGACTCGCATGGTGTTCCCACTGTCCCCGTTTGTCAGTTTCTCTCTCTGTAACACAGAATTAGTGTTCTGTTCTCAGTAAGTCACCCATTAAGTTAAGCATCACATTCTTCCAGCATCTTTACTTCAGGTGTCACTGTGCCCGGGAAGAGAGCAGTCATTATCTCATCAGCATTAGTGAGAGATTCCCACCATCATCGCACAAAACACTGATGGAAAACCTACGCTGTGTTGGGTTATGTGCTCTGAGAGACTATCAGACCCCTTCCTCCAAACAAGAAGGGAGACCTAAGTGGGAGAAGGAGACTGTGTTTGGAGGGACTGGAGAAGAAGGTATGGACGAGAGGGAGGCGGGATCTAATAATGATGGAGAGCATGGCTTTGCAGCAGGCAGAACTTGGGTTTGAATCCTAATTCAGCCACTAACTAGCTTTTTGATCTTGGGCAAATGATCTACTTTACTGACCCTCAGTTTTCGTGTTTGTAAAAAAGGCATACTCCCAACTCGCACATGTGATTGTCATAAACAAAGGGGCTAAATTGTAAAGGCTCTGGCAGTCCTTAGCACATATGAAGTGCTCAATAAATGCCACTTCCACAGGAGCCACGTGGAAGGGAGATGGAGAGACCCTGAGACCAATGTTTCCATATTTCTGCATCTACTAGATAAATATATCTTGGAGATCTAATCCACCATGTAGTGATTATAGGCGACAATACTGTATTATAAACTTCAAAGTTGCTAAGAGACTAGATCTTAATTATTCTCACAGCTGTGTGATATGATAGCAGTGAGAGCAAATGCTCTGGTGGTAATCATTTTGCAATATATAGATGTATCAAATCAACATGTAAACTTTAAACTTACACAATGTTACATGACAATTATATCTCAAAAAAGTCTTCAGTGGCAAAAAATGTGTTCAGGAGAATGGGTTTAGAAAGTTAAAAAAATATATACTATATTGGTAGTAAGCCCCAGTGCCACCAGGACCAGACAGGAAGGATTGGAAGGGACTACATCAAGCTAGTAGAGAATAGAGATTGGACACATTCTCTTATTATAAGCTGATAACATTAGACATGAATATACAAAAGGTGAATAAAAATATACTTAGACATTATGCAATACACTCTTTAAAAAACCCTCAAATACTGTACACTTTTGAATAGCCCTTTGGTAAAAGAGAAAGTGAAAAGGTAAATTATAAAGTATCTAAGAAGCGAGAGAGAGTAGAACACTTTGCATGCATCTGTGAAATGGAGGGGAAGCTGTCCTCAGAGGGAAAAGTGTAGCCTTCACTGGTCTTATCAGGCGTCGGCAACCTTTTTCTTTAGGGCCAGAGCTTTGGGGGCCACACGGTCTCTGTCACAGGTTCTTTTGTTTAAACATTGCTTTAAAAATGTAAGAGACTCTACTACCAAGGCTCAATAGCAATAAAATTGAAAACCTGCAAGAAACCATTTCCTAGCAAAAACTGACCCAAGAAGAACTGAAACCTGAGTAGACTGATCACCAGAGAAGGAAGTTGATCGAAGCTTTGCCATTGCAAAAGGCACCAGAATCAGATGGGTTTACATACTCTTTGAAAAACAGACACTTTTACTAGTTTAAAAAAAGAAAAATACTGGCCACGCAAAAAGGTGGGGAGTTCTATAAACTCCTCTTTTTAAAGAGCTTAAAGTTCCAGAACAGGAGCGGCAAATGAGTCTTACCTTGAGTGCTGACTCAGATCAACAAGGGGTGCCTGCTTGGAGGCCCCACGAAAGTGACTAGGGGGCCCAGTTGAAATCCAGTGGGAAAAAATGGGGCTTGAGTTGCCACCCCTGACTTGGCTTGGAATAGGAGGTCAAATGGACCTCATGGCATATTTTCTGCAGATAGAGCCAGGAATTACTCTATGATGTCTTATGGATTTCTGATCAATTTATTTGAGAAAACTTGCATTCTATAAAATTTATATCCCTCTAATGACCATTCAGTAGCGCCATAAAAATCGTCTGGATTAAGCTTCCAGGCCCAAATCTAACTTTTCATTAATCGTCACTGTTATGGGTACAGCAATGGATCAGAAAAAAACAGTAAGCTCAGGGGATGCTTTTGAGTTTGAGGACCATCAAGAGCAGATCATCTTCCGTGACTCTGGTGCCTTTGCTGATTTGTAGCTGAACAGAAATCTTCCCATTCCGGCGATGAAATGCGACCTCAGGGCTTTCTTTCCCTAATCCACCAAATGCGAAAGCAGCTAGACCACCACCCTTCCACTCCCAAGAGGCAACTCATTCACGCGGCTGCGCTTGCCAACCCTGCCTGGGCTCCGGAGCGTCTCCTGCAGCGCCCCCTGCAGGCGGGAGGAGGGGGCCAGAATCCGTAAAGCGGGAAAAAGACGAGCGGCCAGCGCAAGGAGTAAATCTTCATTGTTATAAAAAAGGGAATCACAGTTTTACGCTCCTCGTTTTTATGATGAAGTAAAATAAAATGGAAAAGACGAGCGAGAGAAATGATTGCTTAGTAAACGACTCCAAACCTAGCACGTGTTTATTTAAGCGTCTCTGTGCAAACATAACCCTGGGTGTCCGTTAAATCAGCAGGCATGTCAGTTGGCACTTCTGGTTACAGACCATTTTACAGTCATACATCATTCATCGCCGCAGCAGCCATTTGCCCTCCGTCACCCAACCAATCAGGACGCGGCCAAGAGGAAGCGGAGCAGGGGCCTGGCAGTTTTCTCTGGACTCCTCTGAATTTCCACCACCCGGGTCAGCAGCATGTTACAGCAGACGAACTCTCCTGGGTGATTAACCCACCTCCCCCGCTCCCCACTGAGGGGCAAGATCTGATTTCAGGCTAATATTTACCTCATCGCAAGCAACACCTTGTGGCATATGGGGCAAAAGCGCGGTGGGCGGCACACACAAGCCCAGGGCAGCACCTGGTGCTCTGAACCCCTCAGAGGAAAGGATGCGGGTGGGGCGCTGCTCTCCCCGGCCTCTGCAGTTCACTCCCAGCGCCTTCTTGCGGCAGCTTTGAAATGGATGTCAGTGTGTAAGCCATCCAGTGGATAACCTTGATCTGCCCTTGCTTCACTCTTGTGAGTTCACATTTTCTCACTCTTCCCCCCTCACTATTACTTTGTGATTGCAACCGTATGCCTTCCAAACCCTGATGAACACCTCAGGCTTTGCAAGCCGAGCGTCTGTGGGTTCTTCCCAAACGCCTTTGCGTCCGGGATGGTGTTTCTCTTGAAATGCCTCCCCAAATCTAGGGCCTTCTCTTTATAGTTATCATTTCTTAACTCTTTCTTCGTGCACATCTTCGTTTATGCGTAAGGCTCAATGGCAGTTGTCGTAACCCCAGTGGTGCCAGCACAGCCCCGTCTGGGTGCCCACTCCATCTCTGCTTGGGTATTTCTCGTGTCTTCCAACCTCTCCAGTCATAACAGGCTAGGATCAATTTTCCGGTGGCAGCTTGGAAATAATAGTGTGAAATGTATATTAATACAGAAATATATTGTGAGGCTGTCCTTAAACAAACAAATGAGCCACTTTAAAATATTACTGCCATAAATGACCGTGACAGTAGCACAGCACATATAATAAAAAATAACTGCTGAAGAGGAGCTGCTGAATTACTATAGTAATAAACCAGATGTGATTATTATCATTTAACACGGTCATTGAATACCATGAATCCCTGAAGCCATTAAAATATTTATGATTAAAC
The DNA here is from genome assembly GCF_963259705.1 of Myotis daubentonii. Classification (NCBI taxonomy): domain Eukaryota; kingdom Metazoa; phylum Chordata; class Mammalia; order Chiroptera; family Vespertilionidae; genus Myotis; species Myotis daubentonii. The sequence continues at coordinate 64,105,846 of NC_081849.1, forward strand.
ATTTGCTATTCCTTATAACAGAACATATAGTTGGGTACTAAAAAACTGTTAAAGGATTATTTCAGCTAATATATGCCTGTTCTGTAATGGAGGTCAACCAACATTGCCTGGACCCTTTAAAAGAAAGGTGAACAGCTGCCTCTCCACAGCATGACATATTTCCGCATGTTTATGCTCGTGTTATATACTCTCCCGTTCCTGGAGAGGGTGTATCAGCCACACGCTACTAAGGTAAAATATGTTCCTGTTCTGTATGCTCACGAACAGATGTGGGCTTGGGGCTGTTCTGGTCATTCTAGGAAAAAAGCAGATGTAGCAGGTGTTGTCCAAGACCTGCTCATATCCCCTTGGCACTTGTCTTGAGCATCCTTCAGTGAGCATCTCTCCCAGAGGGCCTGCTCTGGGCCAGCCGGAGCCTGAAGTGCCAGGAAATTACTGCCCCTGGGACCAGCCCTCAGCCTTGGTGGATGGAAGTTGGAGAATAAATACCTTGGCCAAATTTATGGACATACCTCTCTTTCAAAATCTATCCGTTGGCCACGCTCTTGATACATCAAGTTGCTGCTCTGATGATTGCTTTCAGTTACAACTTCACTTACACAGAAGGTGGGGTTGGTTGTGTTGGACAAAAATATTAGTCAGTATCTTCTCAAACGTAACTAGAGACACTTTGTTACTTACCACAGGTCCATCTTCCAGGTCTTTGCTTCTCATCGCTCTGTTTCTCGGCAGTTCCAGCTCCATCAGTGGATGAAGGTTGTTGACCGGAAGGGAACTCGTTCGTCCACGGGGCATCCTGGTGATAGCCCTGGAGTGGAAGGCTAAGGTGGAAGGAGGAGCATGAATGATAACTCTTCACCACTATTGCTCGGGGCTTACCTGAATATTTTAATTATTCACCCTATCAGAACTGGCTATTTCTTTCTGGTTGGATATCAGCAGCAATCACCTTTCCTTAAATCTTTAGACATAAATATTTTCTAAGAAACAAGATGCTTGAGTTGTCTGAACCCTCTAGGGGACAATGTGCTGAGCAACATAACAGAAACTGTGGAGAGAGGCCTGGGTTTGTGTCCCAGATCTGTTCCTTAGCTGGCATATATATATATTATTTATATGCTAGAAGCCCGATGCACAAAATTCACGCAAGAGTAGGCCTTCCTTCCCCCAGCTGCCGGCACTGGCTTCCCTCTGGCACCTGGGACCTGGGCTACCCTTGAAGCCCTGGCTTCATCTGGAAGGTTGTCTGGAACGATGTCCGGTCTAATTAGCATATTACACTTTTATTAGTAGTATTGATTATATAACTCTCTTGAGCCTCCTAACTAGCTAGAGGCTTGATTTCCTTATATGTGAAATGACCGTAACAATTGTATAAATTGCTACAACATCTATAAAGCATTTATATATACTACCTTATGAGTAATAGGTATTTAATAAAAATTGCTTTATTAAATGATGGCCGAATGGTGAACTTACTCCCTCTGAGCTGTTCCCACACTATTATGGTGATGAGTCAATTCTTGGCTTAAGATCTTACCTATTGGGAGCCCGTTTGGTTCCCAGCATGTTCCTCTCTCGCTTCCCATCATAGGGTTTTGGTAGTGCTATAAATCTCTGTCCCGTGGGTTCTGTGTGTGTCCGTATAGTGGTGTAGGTCCATCCTGTTCTTGCTGTGGTTTCACATTTGTAAGTTCAATAACCTGGGCCACAGCTTGATGTATGTACAGGAAAACTCACAAGCCTCAGAGAGGAATAGAAAACATTTTCCAAGACCCCTGCTGGCTCAGTCAACCCTAATGAGCTATTAGGTCATTAGAGACTCTGCTATAAATTAGTCATTAGATCAGCAACCATTCATTGATGACAGGGTTCTCCTACTTAAAGGGATAGTACTACTTAAAGGGATAGTACAAATGAGCCATAGCGGGCGTCTCTGAAACGCTAAAAAAGAATAGCTCCACGTGGTCATTTATTCTAAAACCTGAAGTGAGGGTTCATCCAGCAGGAGCTGCTTAAATTTTCAGGTTACCTGGACTTAGTAAGAGTTTCCAATGAAAGGATGAAGGGTGCGCTGTAGTTTACATGTAGTGCGTAGCCCAGGTGGGATAAAGCCAGCTCTAACCCTCTTGTCCATGTGCTGGATGGGTGCCGTTGCCTTGCCCATGATTTCTGTGACTTTCTAGGGAATCACATTCTTGGGGGCCTTTTCCTCTAATACCTTGTTCCTACTGACCTCTGGATCTCACTTGGACCCCCAAGGCTGCTGCTGCTTCTCTGTTCTGGGGCCACCAAGACGCCCCCAGTTTCCTTGAGGGTCTCTCATAACTACGCACATAATGCAGTGTTCACAGGCCTGTGGTGACAGGTCCGTGTAAGTGTCTGTGCAAATGTTACCTGGCGATCCAGCTTGGGAGACAACTCACTGCTAACTAAGAACTGAATGTTGAACATAATTTTGGGGAATTGTTCCTCTACCAGACCCACCTCAAGGTGAACCTCTTTGCCAGCTTTCCTCTTCAGCAGCTCCCACCAGCTGCTCTGCTCTCCCTCAAAAACCTCATGTCCGCTCTCTCTGCTTCTCAGGCTGCTCCATTTGAACCTCAAAAGCTCTCCAATGATACTAAGCAGAGCAGCCCCCCTCCCCCTCCCCCCCACCCCCTGGTCTTGGACCCCATCCCAAGGCACTGAAATGGTGCATCTAAGTATTTGCTAAAATGAAGACAGTCTTCTTCCTCCCCTAAGAGGAACGCCGCTGCAGCTAAACTAACAGACGATTTTCCTCAAGTATCTGTGACGTTGGGTCAGTAATCAAAGTTCATGTGCATGAACACGTGAGTCACTATTATTTTCAGGAATTGTGTTGGAGAACTCCATTACCCACACTGCGTCCATCAAGACAGAGCAACTCAGTGCCTGGCATATAGTAGGCACCTAACAAGTATTTGCTGAACGGGTCTCCTAGGGGGGTTCTGTTTGGGGACAGGTGGAGCCAAAGTTTGCCTCTGTGGGAATGCATGTCTAAACCTGACATATTTGAAAATATTCACCTAGAAATGCTTCTGGGCTCTCTTTACATGAAAGTACATGCTATTACCTCTTAGAAACTGGTTGGCACGCTTTGGAGGAGCGCTCTTCTGCTGGGAACGCCCCTGGCTCATGTGGGAAAGGAATCCTCTTTCGAAGTGGGTAGAACTGACTCGTCTGGCTCTTTCCACCCTAGAGAAGTTGGTGTTTTTAATAAAAAGTCAATTGCTAGAGATTTTTACTTGAAAGAGCCTATTAATTTGAGTTCGTTTACCTTCAAATTTACTTTAATGTTCTATAGACAGCATTATTTAATTCTATTAAAAAAGCAGTAGGACAACAGGGTAAAACTTGTGACTTCTAGAAGGGGAAACGTGGTTCTCTAATACTAATTTCTTTGGAACCCTGGATGGTACTTAGCAATAATGACAATACTTGCATTCCAATTTTTTTTTTTAACCAAGTTTTTACTTTTTGTGGGGATCCTTGCAAAGCCCTGTGGTAAATGACCTTCTGATTCTCACAGTGGCCCCGTGAGTCAGGAATTATATTGCCTCCTATTTTATCTTGGAGGGTACTGATCTCATGTCATGTTTCTATCGCTTTCTTTCCGGGAGGCTTCCTTGGTTTCCCCTGTTATCATGCCTGTCACATTTTACTGAAAATACTTGTCTATCTGTTTGGCCCTAGTAGGTCAGGGAGGGCAAGGAATCATGTCTGTGTTGCTACCTGTGACCTACTCTGCCTAACTCAGTGCCTGGCATATAGTAGGTGCCTAATAAGTATTTGCTGACTCACTGGCTGGATCAATGAATCAGTGTAGAGAGGAGGAATAACTCACTCAAAACGAGTGTGTAGGATGTGGAACGAGACTTAAGCCCAGGGCCGCAGTTCTTCAGCCCAAGGTCTCAAATGTCACGTAGAAATTTCCTCCACCCCAGGCCCAGTGCCCAAACCAAAATGATACGTTGGTGTGAACGGTGATATCCTCCCTGCTGCCGAAGCACACGCCTCTAATCTGTGTGGAAAGGTAAGCTCAGCCGCCAAGGATTTTTCGCCACTGGGGGAAGGCGCCCTCCCGCAGGGCTCTGTATGGGAGCTTTGCACCAGGCAGGGGGAGAGTGCTAAAGGAAGAGAAAGGGAGAGCCTGTCCTCAAGGTGATGGCCATCTAAAGGCGTGTCTCCACCCTGGGGGGTGGAAGGACCCAGCTTCCTCCAGACCACGGTCCACGCTCCCAGTAAATTGTTTAAAGCTCCAAGGTCTGGCCTTGGGAGAATCTTAATGACCCCGAACACAAAGGGGTGGAGCAGGGAGAGATGATGCAGAACGGAGGGCAGTGGGGGCTGTGCAGAATTTCTTTTCTTAAATGAAAAGCCCAAATAAAATAAATAAATGAAAACATAAATCACGGTGTCTTCTCCGGGCTCCTGGCTAGTGGAAAACAAATTAGAAAGGGCTTGAATGAAAGGAGTATTGAAGAAGCTTGACTTGAATTAAGTGGTTCTATATTTTAAAAGCACTTTGTTGGGTCCCGTAAAAATAGCAAATAAAAAGGTAGTAATATCCCCGGGCCCTGCCAGGCACATGCCAGTAATAAAGTAAGCTGGAAGCTGGGGGAGGGGTGCATTCGGGAGTATACACTTCGATAGAAGGGAAAAGGGAAGCATGTGGTTTAGAAACACTTCCATTTCTCCCTTAATAATTAATGACGAGGTGCTGCATTTTCCAATAGATATCGTGTGTCTTTCTAACAGCACTCACTTTCCTCCTAAAATGGCCCCAAATGAAATCTAAAGCCATAACTTGAATTTTTTCCTTTTGACAGGCAGCCTAGAGGAGTTATTTCAGGGTGATCAAATAGTTATAATTTAGGATCCATTCTACAATCCCTTTCTACCTGGTCTGAGAAAATGTCACAATGAACATGGCAGTGAGCATCTACCCCAGTGCTGTGCTGTTATTAATTTAAAAATAAACATTAACAGGAGAGCTTCGATATTTTTACAAATATATAGAGGCTTGAGCAGCGAGTCTTACACAACTGGTTATGGAAGAAGACAACATGGGAAAAGTTACCAGGAGGGAACTAAATGAACTTTCTCCTTGTTAAGAAAGGTTTAGGCCCTTTTGTTTGTAAATGGCAGGTGGGTTGCACAATTCCAATGTAATTTCAGAAAGCCATCTTCGGAATGTAATAAACATGTCTACAATAATAGGATTCAGAAAATAGCAAAATGCATTCCAGACGCCCTTTGATTGTGCATACAGAACAGAGAATTTAGCTATAATTGGCTATAACATAGTTAGGGACAGAAAATGACACACAGTGAAGGTGGGTGATGTAGCAGCTTGGATTAGGGATGGTATGTTGTAGCTGAACGCCAGAAATAAAATAGTGAGTGTATGGTGACACCCTTCCTTCTTCCCTCCCTCCCTCCCTTCCTCCCTCCTTCTGTCCCTCTCTCCTTTCCTTCCTTCCTTCCTTCCTTCCTTCCTTCCTTCCTTCCTTCCTTCCTTCCTTCCTTCCTTCCCTCCCTCCCTTCCTCCCTCCCTTTTTCCTTCTTCCCTTCCTTCCTCCTTCTATCCCTCCCTCTCTCCCCTTATTCCTTTCTTCCTCACTTTTCCCCCTTTCTGTTTAATTGAAGTATCATAACTTAGGCTTGAAAGCTTAATCTATTATTTCTCAATGAATCAATTGTCAGCCAAGACTCCAATCTCTTTGGAGACTAACAATTGTATGAAAAGGGGAAGTAGGAGCCCACAGAGAATTGGCTTTTGGAGAACTAGATGTAATTCGAATCAAGAATTATAATAGGAAATAAGCCATTACAATAAACAAGGAAACATGTACACAATTACTTTCACGGTGTAATTTTAGTCACTCCAGTTGAGAAAATAAAGAGATAATACTGACCGTAGTAGTACCTGGGTATTTAATGCAAACTGTAAAATCTATTATATTAAACAAAGTCAAAAGCAATGTGAAAGATCTTGAATCTATTCAAAGCATGCACCTCATTACAGACTTAGCAAATTAAAACACAAATAGGATTAGAAAAGAGTAATGTAACAATCTCCCACTACGGTCCCCAGAGCATTAAGTCATAAATTGGGTTTGCATTAAATTGTGCCTGCTGTATTGAATTCAGGGGAAGAGCTGTGGGCTAGAGATAAACCATGCTGGGCTATTCACCAACTTTGGCAAAGCTACGTTTTCTGAGACCTATAGTAAATTTGTTAGAATATAGCAGGTCTACACACTCAAAAATGAGCACTTAATATCTTAATTTTAGAAATGTCGGTGTCACGCCATATCTGGCCTGTGCAGGTATCAATGCAGACAAAAACCCCCACGTGAAACAGGGCCATGTTGCCTATGGAAGGCTGAGGCCATTTCACTAAATATCCTGCTTAATGCCAGATGCAATTTTCTTAAAAACTCTCAACACAGAGTTTTTGATGAATTTTGTTTTGTTTTTAATGTTGTTTGTTTGAGTGACTGCTTTTGCAAAGGAAGGAAGAGAAAGGAGTAAGCAAACCACCCTCTTTAGAGAATACGAGGGCTTTTAGAATATCCAAAGGAATGTTCTCTTTCATTCCATGTGAGGATTAGATCTTAACTATTCTGGCTGATCAATAGAAAAATACATAAGGCATCTTGAAAAGCAAGTGGATGTATTTTAATCACTTTTGTTTAAACGATTCAGGCTTTGAAAAATGCTGCACACTCCATAGCAGGTTTTCTCTGTTTGGTCTGTTTCCCAATCCCCAGCCTGAGCGAGGCTGACGCAGATAAAAGGAGACTGTTCTGATTGCTGTATGGCACCCTTATGTTCGCTCTAGCTGCTGCCTCGGTGCAAATGGGCAGCCCCAATACAGAGAGCCGGCTGCTGGTTGTAAATCCTCAAGGTCATTTTCAGGTGCACAACTCAATGCATGTTCTCTTTCTCTGGCTTCCTAAGACTGTTATGAGAATTAAAGAAAACCGATGTAAGGTGCCTCAAAGTGCCAGTCTCCTCGCTCTCAGTTCATCACCGAGTGGCAGCCATGTAGCGACGTTTTCACCGCCACCAGCTTCGCTGTTCCCCCAGCACGGTCAACCTCTCCTGCTCTGTGGTGTGCAGAACTTCTGGGTTCTGCAGTGAACTATTCTAGACCGCCCTGTTTGGGGAAGTCCAGGCATCCTCTTCAGTTTTCCCCCTCCCCTTCCTTGCCTCTGGGCTCCCTCTCTCCCCCTCCCAGCCCTCACAGCTGCCCTGGCCTCCAGGCGAAGGGTTTCTCCATCACACTTAATAGCAGACAGTCTGTTTCCAACGGCATTGTCTATTTTTAAAAGCGTATTTGAAAGTCTAAATGGCTCCCATTTTGGCTTTAGTGAGACAAATATGGGCTAAAACGCTCAGTGCCCCTTAAGTGTGATGGATACCCAGGACCTGCTGAAGTTTCCCGTAGCCAAAGTCGGCCTCGTCCTCGTGGCAATTTTTCTGCCACGTTATTTATGTGGTGGTTTTACTTCTAATTACGGCTCATGATGGCTGTTAGTGCTGAGCAGCGAGAGAGCAAACTGCATTGTACTGCCACTTAACTCCAGCCTATAAAACGGGTGATAAAGCTGAGGGCTTCAAACCAAAACCAAACCCCAAATCCTGTAACTTTTCGGTGACAAGCTTACATCCGAGGCTGGAAACTTCCACGGAGGAAGCACATGGAGGCAGGTGACTTCTGAGGCCCAGAGCCTCCGTTTCAGCTCCAGTTCCAACCTTAAGGAATCCTTTATTGTAGGCAAAACAACCCCAGACCCCAGAGGTAATTAACACGTGCCAGGTTTAATCAGAACCCTGGACTTGATTGTTTGGAAACAAATGAAAACAAATAGATGTTACTTAGCACTGGAAATAATGAAAGATCTTTTGTTGTTCTCAATTCGGATGACTATTTTTTGATGCTCAGATGAACGTCACTCGGTGAGTGCGTAAACAAAAAAGACGAATGGCCAGGATGAGAATGAGTTGTCCGTAATCTGATTGAAGCGACAGAGCTGGCTCCTAGGGGAACCGCAAGGGGCTTAACGATTGGGTTGTTGTTCTTAATACATCTAATGTTCACCCTTAAAGAAATCAAGAAAAATGGTAAGAGGTTACTGATATTTCACGGTGGCATTGGGCTGCTGGAGCTTCTGACAGGAAAAGAATGTTTTCCTCAGGCAGGTGGCTCAATTGGTTGGAACATTATCCTGTGCACCAAAAAACTGTGGGTTCGATTCCTGATCAGGGCACATACTAGCTAGGTTTCCCGTTCCATCCCAGTTGGGGCATGTATAGGAGGCAGCCAATTGATATCTCTCTCTCTCTCTCTCTCTCTCTCTCTCTCTCTCTCATCAATAAACATATCCTAGGTGAGGATTTTAAAAAAAGAATTACATAAAAAGAACATTCTCTGTGGCTGGAACACAATGTCCAGTCACGTAAGTTAATTTGCCCAGGTGATATTAGAGGGCATTTAGGCATTTATTTTATTTTTTTATTTTTAAATATATTTTATTGATTTTTTACAGAGAGGAAGGGAGAGAGATAGAGAGTTAGAAACATCAATGAGAGAGAAACATTGATCAGCTGCCTCCTGCACATCTCCTACTGGGGATGTGCCCGCAACCCAGGTACATGCCCTTGACCAGAATCGAACCTGGGACCTTTCAGTCCGCAAGCCGACGCTCTATCCACTGAGCCAAACCGGTTTTGGCCATTTAGGCATTTAAAACCTAAATCTGCCCCGGTCCAGTCACTTGGTTGCCAGAACCAGCAGGGACAAGGCAAGGGCACACTTGATTTTGTTGAAGTTGTGATGAGATTAAATAGCTGAGAAATACCACGTACCTTCTGTTTTCTTAGTTCCTTTTCTTTCTTGGCAGAACATTTCTGGGTTTAAGTAAAGTATCTGCTGGTGTTTGGATGATAAATACATGATCTTAAAGCCTGTGGCTACTCTAGCCTGTGGGGATATTAGGGGGAAAACTTACCCTCACTGTTGAGTTCTACAGGGCTCATGTTAGATGAATGTAATGATTTTCCCCCTCCTTTTTTTTAGTGTGAGTTTCATGGTCCTGTGTGTGAGTGCACAAGTATGTATGTGTGCGTACATTCATGCATACCATCACTCCTAAGGGAGTGGTCCTGCGAATTGGAGTCTGTCTGTGAGAGGTCTAACTATATACCTCAGGCACTGCCTCCGGGATACCATCACCATGGAGCTTGCTAGTCGCCTAATAAATTTTAGGGCTACCCCAGTGATATTCAGCCATTAAGATTTTGTTGCCCAATGATTCTCTCTCATCTCTCTCTTCCTTCCTCTCTGAAATAATAAAAAATATATACATATATATTTTAAAAGATAACAACCTTTTAAAAAAAAAGAGAGAGAGAGATTTGTTGCCTTTGAAACTCCAAGTTGGACAATTGAATTCCAGATGAGCAGGAATTGGGTTATTCTGCTTATTTTAAACCAAATGATTTTAAATACTCCAATTCAAATTCATCAAATATATACAGGGGTGCAGAAAAGTAGGTTAATAATAATGGTACATAATACAAAAATTAGTAAATAATAATACAAAAATAACTTTTGCATACTGTCAACTGTAAACCTACTTTTGCCCCACCCTATATATATATTGGGAATCCTTTGTTCTAGTGTCCCATTTTACGGGTGAGACTGCTGAGGTTCAGAAAGGTTAATTACTTCCCCCAGACCACGAGCTGAGTGGTTAGTCTACTGACTACTTAGTCCCAACTTTGAACAAAATCCATCTGATTCTCAGGTCGATGCTTCTACCACCCCCTGTGTCTCAATCAATAGTCAGGCCTTCATGTTGCAACAGATATTAAATATCTCTGTCTGGCCTCTTTTTTTGACAGTCTATGAATCTGGTAGAAACGGGTGCTTGACCTTCTCCCTCTCAAGGGGAAGCAGCAACTGATGTGGTTTCAAAGTTCTTCCCAGTTCCCTGGTGTGTCTGCCTCCTCTTTCCTTTGTAGACCAGCCTTTGGCTTCAACCACTTCCTCAGCCCAACAGACTGAGGTTGGATTCCCAGGGACATCGGAAGGACAATGGAGTGGAAAGGAATTGAGAGAGAGAGGAGAGAGAGAGAGAGAGAGAGAGAGAGAGAGAGAGAGAGAGAGAGCCGATCCTACCTGTGTTTTCCAAGCTTTTCCCTTCTCCTCTTGGCGCAATTTAAAGCCATGTTGTCATACATTGGCACCCCCACCTAAGGGCAGGGAGAGGAAATGAAAGGAGATGAAACAAAACCACAGCTGCGATGTTTATTAGGCCTCTGGTTAAAAAAATAAATGATGGAGAATGAGACTGGAACGAATCTGCTTTCTCTTAGAAAATGCTGGCAGTAATTTTAGTGGCAGTAATTTATTGAATATATTGGCTAAATTATTTGAATATAATGAGCTATGCAATGTGGTGGAGTGGAGAGGGCCCAAGGCTAATTGACACGATCCAAGTGACCTTGGACAAGTTACATCATCTTTCTTGGCCTCAGTTTCCTTTTCTGCACCAGCTGACATCAAGTCAGACGATCCATGAGACTTCCTCGGGAAGCGGCGAGAAGCAGGACACTCACCTGCTCTGGGGTCAGCTGACTGGTGGGGATCTTAGCTCTGTCACTCAGTTGCTGCAGGAGCTGTGTGACCTGGGATCAGTCACCTGACTTCTCTGAGGCTCAGTGTCTACCTCTGTGAAAAGGGGATGAGATGTCTATCCCAGGGGGTCATGAAGAGATTTAGATTGGTTAGAGCACAGACAACTTCCCGAGAAGGCATTTCCTCAGGGGCGGAAAGGAGAAGTGGGGAATGGGTGGCTTTGAAGGTCAGTGAGGGAGGGTGACTGGCCCATGAAGAAGTCCAGGCTGGAAGAAGCCTGTCTGGGGTGGGGATGGGACTCTGAGCGACCCTGGCCAGGGGAGGAGAAAGAGAAATAGCCATAATAGTGGGACAGAAAACCCAATGCCTCGATGACAGTCTTTGTTGAGAACATTGCCTTAGGGGGGAAGAAGAAATCTCGGAACACCTTGGCTCCTTGCTACTGCTGTTCATTTCTTAACTTTTTATTTTTATTTTTTTAATATATTTATTGATTTTTTACAGAGAGGAAGGGAGAGGGATAGAGAGTTAGAAACATCGATGAGAGAGAAACATTGATCAGCTGCCTCTTGCACACCCTCTACTGGGAATGTGCCCGCAACCCAGGTACATGCCCTTGACTGGAATTGAACCCGGGACCCTTCAGTCCACTGGCTGACGCTCTATCCACTGAGCCAAACCGGTTAGGGCTTAACTTTTTATTTTTAATGAAGATGGGAAGGCTTATAACTTTGACAGTTCCATTTATTTCTGCCATTTTCATCTAAAACAATACAATGAACAGCAATTATTTCCACCAGTGTTGCTGCAGCGGGATAAACGTCGGTATTAATTAAGCATGTCCTGTGTACTCTGTGTTGTCCTGTCTGTCTGTCTGTATTTCTCTTTCTCGTCCACCAACCACCAAACCATCCCTCTCTCCTTCTTCCTGTCTCCATTCCCCTCCTCGCAGTGGGAGGCAGGAAAACTCCAAATAAGGACACAGTTGAATTGAAGGGGCTGAACTCATGACTAAGAACCAAGTGCGTGAAGAAGCCCAGAAAAGCAAACCTTCTGCACAGGGCACACAGAGGACCCTAATGAAGGAGAGAGGACACCTTCCATTCCTGGGCTCACTGTCCAATACCTCCAGGCCACAGCGGGCGCCCCAGCTGCTCCTCCCGTCAGGGAAGCTGACCCGCCCCTGTCAGTTCCAAGCAGAGGACAGAGGACCTTGTGCCTGAGCAAAGGGAATGAGATGACTCCCAAGCTTCAGTTTTTTTTCCCATGGTTCCTCCTCAGGTGTCACTCACCCAGCGTAGCTGGGGCTCTGTGACACACCATGACCCTGAGAAGGCAGCAGGAATGTTCTTCGTGTAACCATGGTCAAATATTTATATTTGTTTGGGATTAGCTTCTATCGGTAAAAGTATAGTTGACATATAATATTATATTAGTTTCAGGTATATAATATAGTGATTCTACATTTATTTACCTTATGATGTGATCACCATGATAGTCTAGTAACCCATCTATCACCGTACAAAGGTATTATGATATTATTGAGTATATTCCCTGTGCTGTACATTACATCCCTGTCACTTATTTATTTTATAACAAGAAGTTTGTAACTCTTATTCCTCTTCATCATTTTCACTCCCCCCCCCCCCGCCACACCCCTCACCTCTGGCAACCATCAAAAATGGGGAATGGTTCACAAATTAGAATATCATCCTTGTGCAGCAGCCATGCTAATCTTCTCTGCTTTTGTTTCAGTTTTGTATATGTGCTGCCAAAGCAAGCATATTACAGAATTCTTAAAAATTCAAATCTTTTCCCAAAACAAATCTGAATCTTTTTTATAAGTAAGTACAATAAAAAACCAAAACATAGAGGAAGAAAGTAGAATTCAATTACTAAAAAGGAGTGAAAGCATTAGATGTTACCAGACAGCTGAGATGAGATCATTTGAACAGCCAAGCATGGCTTGAGCTAAGGCAAAAAGGGAAATCGAGGAGGTGGGGGGGAGGGGGCGGGGGGAGACACAGTTCATATTATCTGACAAGGTGAAGCACACCCATCTTTTTTTGCTGGGCCACTGCTTCTGGAACAAACTCAAAGAGACATTTATTACCTGGGTTCTTATATAAGTGCATGGTGGCTGGCCAGCTGAACAAGGTCTTCAAATAGAGTCTTGCAAAAAGACAAGGAAAGTGAGGTGGGCCCCACTGGTTTGGCTCAGTGGATAGAGCGTCGGCCTGCGGACCGAAGGGTCCTGAGTTTGATTCCGGTCAAGGGCACATGCCCAGGTTGTGGTCTCAATCCCCAGTAGGGGGCGTGCAGGAGGCAGCTGATCAATGATTCTCTCTCAGCATTGATGTTTCTCTCTCTCTCTCTCTCTGAAATCAATAAAAATATATTTAAAAAAAGAAAGTGAGGCAGAGGCTGCCCCTTTCCAAAAGGACAGGAGAATTCAGATTACAGAGGCAGACCCAGTATTTGGTTACCAGGTTGGACTTAACACCATCTTTCAAAAATAATCATTTTAAAAGTATTTTTTCTTATATCAAAAGTAATACATGCTCATTGTAGGAAATTTGTAAAATGCAGATTTTTGAAAGAAGAGAAATCGATAACATCACTCATTTAGCCCTATTAACAGTGTCATTTCATCATTTTGTCTGTGCATAGACATGTATGTCTATTTTAAAAAGACAAGGTGCTACTATGCATCATGTTTTGTTAAGCATTTTTTATTTAATTATATACCATGGGCATTTCCCATCTTTTCAATATCATTTTGAATACTTATAACATTGTGCTGATATTAATACGATAGAATACATTGGGAAGATTTATTACAATGTATTTAGCAAATCCTCCAGGTTTGGGTTTCTAACATTTCACCTTTATGCATAATTCTGGTCTAGTCCATTCAAGGCCAGGTTGCCCCAGAGGTCAATTAATTATTTGCCCAATGACTCATGGGCATAATTTGTACTTCTTGCTCTTGGCCAGGCAGGAAGGAGGAAGTAGTGCTGGGAACCCACAGTCTTGATTTAAAGACCATTTCCTGGGCTGCTTAGTGAAGGCAGTAGGAATTCAGACTTGTAGCCTTAGGGTAGGGAGGAAGCAGATAAGACAGAGTATGGGGATCACTGCAGAGGCAGACTGGAAGGGGTTCAGGCAATGGATTAAAGTAAAGCCCTGATGTGCCCTGAGGGGCTGGGCTCTAACTTCTCTGGATGTGCTTCTCTACCTGAGGGCCTGCCTCAGGCCAGGAGCCGGGTGGAACTGCACCTGCATCCAGGTGAATACTCTTCCATCAAGTTCTCCCTGTGAGAACACTCCCTAGTGAACTTCAGGCAGATGAGAATCTAGGTTTGAACACCTATAAGGAGGGTTTTTCAGGATAATGTGGTACAGTACACAACTGCAAGGTGCCCAGCCGTGTTGTATGCAAACATGTCTTTTGCATTCGCACGTGTCCAACAACGTCACTCTAAGTACACATAGGTAGACTATGTATGTAATCATTGCGAATCTGAATTTATTGTAACCCGATTCCCAGCACTGTTCCTTTTCCCTAAGTGGTTTTTTTCTTTGTCTAGATTGTACTTCAACCCCAAAGGACACACTTTTGAGAAAATACTCCATTATGGACATTGTTGGAGCAACTTTTATTATTCATTAGTGTGCTTTAAAGTGGACCTAAATAGAAATGCTTTTGCTAAAAATAAAAATACATCCGTTTTTATGATCTAATTGGACAATTGGTTAGAATTTTTATCTATCAGTTCAGAGCAAAACTTGGTTTCAGCGAATTTGTTTTTAATAAAAGTGTGTTATCTATGATAAATATATTTCACTTTGTTCAAATGGATCTGATTGGGAAAACATATTGAGCAGAAGTACTGGCACAGCTTAATTTCATTGCTTTGAGAAAATGTATTGAATGCTGGTTTGAATTAAATTCTATTTGTTTTAATAAAAGTGTATTGGCCTGAGTGTACATATATTTGTTTTAGTGGCAGTGCATTGGATCCAATAAAACTATATTGGCTTCACTGCTTATGTCTCCTTTTCAGTGGAAATGGATTGAATGGGAAAACGAAACAGTCATGAAGCAGCCAGCCCCAAGGTCTCTGCTTGGCGAGAGTATCCAAATAACAGAGGGAGTGTGTTTCTACAGACTTTATATCAAAATATACTTTCACATTAAATACTTGACTATCAAGAACTCAGATGCGAGACTGAATTGCCACCATAAAGAGTGCAATTTTCTGAAGCGGCCCTTTCTATGGACAAATTATGGGCTGTCCAGGACACCAGAGGAAGAAATGCTATGAAAGCCAAGAGCCACTTTGTCAACATCCCTTAAGCTTTATATAGGCTTCATTGGTCCCAATAAGATATTGTCTATCAGGCATTCCGAAATCCCTCAAATGAGCGGAAAACAGATTGTGAGCACTCCCTAAGGGTGGTGTTGGCACATCAGCACTGAAACGGGTTTGACTTTGAACTGATTAAAAAGGGGAAGAACTGAAACAAGTGTTACCCTGAGACACACATCAGAATTACCAGGCGTCTCATGGCTTAGAGACCCTCGGGGAGGAGAAAGCTCTCCAGAGGGAGTTGGCACTAGTGCTGCGATCTAGGAAATGACACCTCTGCGGAGTGCCATGGCCACACTGTGTGGCTGTATATGGCTCCCCGGTGCCCAGGCCTACAGGTAGTCCTTTGCATAGGTGCCCTGACCCAAAAGCTCGAGTTCTAATAGTGAGGATTAATAATAATATTGGCTGTTATTCCTATGCGTCTGTCTCACTGTTAGGAGAGTATATGCTCTGAACTGTTTTTCCTCCCAGAAGATGAACTTGACCTAACTCTTACACCTAGTTTCATTTAGCCTTGATGAGGAATAAATGCAAATACTACTTTCATTAACACCTTTGCTCCAACTAAATGGCTAACAAGCTCTAGGCTTCAAGTTTCCCACTAATAACTGCTAATTCTTAACTAGTCCCATTACCAAGAAACCCTAAACCCTTGGTGTATAGTTGATCATTTAAAAAATATTTTTATTGATTTCAGAGAGGAAAGAAGAGGGAGAGGGAAAGAAACATCAATGATGAGAGAGAATCATTGATCGGCTGCCTCCTGCACACCCCATACTGGGGATTGAACCCAAAGCCCTCTTGGTTAGGATGACGCTCAACCACTGAGCCACATTGGCTGGGCATATAGTCGCTCATTTTTGGAATGCCTGAATGCTCATATGACCCTACAAGGTTAAGAGAGAAAAAGTGATTCATGGATTTTTTTTTTCCCTCTGTGAAAGTATTCCCAATTATATACTGGAAGTCAAGAATAAAATGGGATTTGTGCTAAAGAAATTTGCTGTGCTGTCCTCAGAGAGGGGATGTTGTCAGAGTAGTATTGATCCACCACATTGTAGAAGTATGATGTGGGACGGAATGTACCAATTTCAGAAAGGAAACAGCATTGTGCAACTTAATTCACTGCCCCAATAATGGAGTTTTCAAAAGGAAATCCTAGGATATTTCCAGTATCAAACAGCATCAATGCAGAAGTGTATACCACTTGGGGAAGGGGCATTGCTGGGTCTGAGGATAGAGAGACCAAACATATCTGGGAACTGGACAATCTCATGTATAGATCTGCAGGGTGTCCCTGACCACAGGCTTAAAAAAAGCACATCAAATGGGGAGGCCAATTAGAACAGGCTTTCTCTCTGGAGAGGCCAATGAGAAGAAGGCACTCTGAAATTATCTGGGAGATGATTTCAGGAAACCTCAGAAGGTGAGTGGGGAAGTGAGACAAGGAAAGGAGACAGCTAACAAAGGGCTTATTATTAAGCAAGTCATGTTGTGGTTAACTGGAGATTGATGTTGCTGTAGAAGTCTGGGAGTGGATGTAGAACTTGTGTTTAGAGTTGTTCCACTCAAGAGGCCAGGGCACTGAGGTATTTATATACCAGTACCAACGTATACACCAGCCCCATCCTCATTGGCTGAGAGCTCCTCTCCCAGAGTATTAATTCTCTGGTGCATCCATCCTGCCAGGTGAGCAGGCACAGTGGGCTCTGACCACCAGACAAAGCTTTAAGGCAGAGAATGCAGTTGGAAGAGGTAAGGTTCAAGGTAAGGGAAGAGCATTGACAAGATCTGCTGTCCCCATGAAGCCCATTTTACAGATGAGTAAACCGAGATAATAGAGGTACGAAATTTTCCTGGTGACACACAGCTAATAAGCATCGCGGGCAAAATACAAATCTAGCCTCTGTTTCACTTAAAAGTCAATGACTTAACTTAGCCACACAGGCTTGGCCATGTTGTCCAGCTAAAAAAGTTGGCATGTCTCCGAAATGTAAAAACCATGTTTTGATGGGGTTTATGCTGCCTCAGGCTGGGGGGGTGGGGGGGGGGGTTGGGCGGGAGGTGAATATTGCAGGTAGGAGAGGAGGCCTAGAAGTGCTGTATTAGCTGAGCTTCTGTCTCTAGGAGTGGCCAGTTAGTGATCAATTTTAGACTGAACTGAATCTTAGTATCTAGGTGTTTGTTTATTAGACGCTAAACTCAACGTGTCCGAGGGTATATCTTTGCCTAATAGTCTGTTGCAGATAACCACATGGTCATGTGCTCTGGGTCATTTTCAGTGAGCCCTGACTCCTAGCTCTCTCCCAAGCCCACCTGCCCCGTTTTGTTCCTCTGTCATGTCCATCCTTTTGCGATCAGCGTGTCCATTTCAGGCGTGCTTGCTAGCCGCTAGCTGCTTTGTAAAGTAAGTTCTGATGACTTTGTAGGACAAAATAAAACAGCCGTCCTCACAGCTGTTTTGATCCCACTTAATGAAGTGGTGGTGACATCCGAATGCCACAGCCGCGGAGGCGGGTGGGTTGTGGTGGCTGCCGTGAGAGCTGCTTTGTAAAGTAAGTTACGATGACGCTGTACAATAACATGAAACAGCCACCCTCACAGCTGTTTTGACCCCATTTAATGAAATGGCGGTGACATCTGAATGCCACAACCACAGAGGTGGAGGGGTTGTGGTGGTTGCCGTGAGTAGTTAAATCCGTATTATTCCCAGGCTAATATCTCAAACAACAGTTCTGCAGTTAGCATTGCTCTATGTCCGTCCACGGTTGCTGCTGTGTCCCTCTTAGTAGGGACAGACTTCAGGTATAGCAACAGACCTCTGGCTATTTTTTGTTACCTATGCATACAATCGGACAGCCAGGGTGGAGAGAACGGATGCAATATTGTGAAGATAGGGCAAATATGTTAGTGCAAAGAAGCACTCCATGAACAGTTCCTGCCATTCAAGAACTCAAAAATATACTATCTCATCCCAGCTGGTATGGCTCAGTGGTGGAGCATCAACCTATGAACCAGGAGTTGATGGTTTGATTTCTGGTCAGGGCACAAGCCTAGGTTTTGGGCTCGATCCCCAATGGGAGGCGTGCAGGGGGCAGCTGATCAATGATTCTCTCTCATCATTGAGATTTCTATCTCTTTCTCCCTCTTCCTTCCTCTCTGGAATCAATTTTTTAAAAAGTATACTATCCCAGGAAAGCCAATAGTCTATGTGTCATTCCATCAATAAGTGCCAGACCAATCTTTGGTTTCTCCTTCTTCGTCACACATCAAGTGGTTTGAGCAGCGCTGGGAAGATATCAGACAACAGACAGAGAGGCCAGTCAAGGAGCCAGTCTCATCCTCAATCAATTATGCGAGGGTATTATCAAATCAACGAATTCACAGTGTGAATGCTCGCGGCAGATGGACGAACACTTGTCGGCTGGCTATTGGAGCTGGCAGAGGCAGATTTATTTTCCAAGCTTGTTTGTCTCATTTCTCCTGCCTGGTGCTGGAAGGCAGAGCATGCATCTGTGGTTTTTCAAATGCAGGGGATCGCCAACCATTTGATAGCGGGAGAGACTGGGCTCCGCAAGCTGAACTCTCCTGGATTTCTGGCTATTTTCTCCTCAGAAGGTGGACAAAGGGGAGCAGGCTTAGCAAAGGGTCTCTGTCTGAGACTTTTGGTTCCCAGGAACAACAGAACGAGGTTGGCCCATTCTGTGAGCTGGCCTCCCAGACTTGGCTGTGATGGTGGGGTCTGCTCCACTCAGCCCTCAGGGATGGGCTTACAGCAAGCTTCTGCCTGAGGTGCAGTCAGGATGACAGCCCTCTAGCACCCGAAGGTGTTACCTGTGAGTCGCTGGGCATGAGTGCTGTTACAGCCTCCTACCACCACGGGTTCTGGCATTCTTAGTTGGCAGAGAACTTGAGATGAGCTCTTGCCTGTGCTGCTCAAGAAGGAAGGGGGCATCTTTTGAGTCAGAATTGTGACTTCACGGCATCTGCCACCCAACCTTAGAAAGCATTTTTCAGTGCCTTCTTGTGGGAGGAACCATCCTTCTTGTTTTGTAAATTGGGACACACAGAAGTTCATTAGTGTTCTTGAAGTCACCCAAGGGGTCCATGAACATACTGGGTTCGAATTCACAGTCCCCTGACCTGGTGCATGACCAAGGTACTCCAGGGCAGAGTGAGTCATTAATCTCTAGGGCTGGTGGGGGTCAGCCAGAGTCTAAGGCTCTGGTGCCTCAAGTGTGTTCATTCATTATTCATTCATTCATTCATTCATCCATTCATTCATCCATTGACCCATGCAATCAGTCAGTTAGCAAGCCTCAATGACAGAACTTCTCAACCCACCACTGACCAAATAAATCAGAATTTCTAGGTAATTCTATCATGTACTTAGGATCACACACACACACACACACACACACACACACACACACACACACACGGTTTGTTTGTGTCTCTAAACAAACCACTTCTGGCTTGAGTTTTTCTGGTGATGACGTTTGATGAGTCCTGCTGTCCCCCACCTTTCAGCTGAAAGGCCAGTTCTTTGTAGGGTCAAAGACCCAGCTTCTGGAGTCAGAGAAATTTGGATTTAAATCCAAGCTCTGGCCCCAACAAGCTGTGCAACCTTGAGAAATGTACTTAACCTCTCTGTATCTCAGATTGTTCATCTGTGAAGTAGGATGACAATAACAGGTCCCTCACAGGGTTGTACCGCAAAACACATGTAAATGCATGGGCATATATGTAAAGAGCCTGGCACAGTGAAAGCACTCAAAAATGACAGAAGGAACCAAAGGGCACAAGACTGGGAACAAATAATGCTGAAAGGAAATGTGATGGTCCACTAAGGAACTGCTATTTCTGTTTTATTCCACTCTGGCATCATCTAGAAAATTCTTTCTTTCTTTTTTTTAAATAAAAATGGAAAGAAATTCATCATCATCGTGTGGGTCAGCCATTCCAAGCAGTCGCCATAGCATCCGTGCGAAAGAACTGCATTAACCTCATGATTTTTGCTCCAAACTCCTGAACCAAAACCCAACCTGCAAAATGACCCGTGCCCGCTCCCGCGCCCCTCACTTGCCCTGGTGAAGCCGGCGAGGGTTGGACTCCTTCGCTCCTGGTATCTACAGCGACCCGTCAGCCACGGAGCTGAAGGATGTGCGCGGCGCTCCCCGTTCCCCTTTAATGTGCCATTAAATCAAATACTCTATTAGCAGAATTAGTCCATCCAGTGTCTGCATGGAAACGTCCTGCAAATTGTGTGATGTCTCTCGCAAATGGCCCTGCACTCTGGGGTCTACTTCAGCAGTTTATATCCTGCGGAGGAGGACCGAGCTGCCCCAGGACCTGACTGCCTTCCTCCACGTGAAATATTATGGCTTCCACAAAGGATAATTATTGCGATCATTTTGCCATGTGCAAACCCGGTGAATTCAAACGCTGTCGATTGGGCTCGGGCCCAAAGCCTGCTGTCCTCACACCTGCAGCCCAGGGCCCGCCTTGGCCCTGGATTTCCCATCCTTTTGGCTTCTCTGCACTGTCTAGGTCCACTCCAGACACGGGTGCCAAAATCTCTGCACTTGCTGAGAGTTAACGCGTGGACAAACCCTCTTCCCCAAAGAATCTGGGCAGGAACAAAGAGTGTCCCCACTTTTGCATCCTCTAGCAAGAGATGTGGGTTGAAACCCAGGGCCCACATTTCCATTCCCCGCTATTTACACCCAAGAAACATGAAAGCAGGCAATGACACTGCTGTGGCTCCGGCCTAATCGTCTCATGCTCTGAAGCTCAGTGAGGATGCCCAGCGCACACTGTCACGTTCAGCTTGGGGTGTGGAGCACTGCGGATGCTTTGTTTGCCAGGGCTCTGGGCTGCTGTGGAGGGCTCTCTGGCTCTCTTCCGTTATGTCGAGCTGCATTTAGCCAACGTGCCTGTAATCTGTTATGCTCTTTCCTGAAGTAGCAAGTCAGCGTGTTAGGGAAGTATTTGCTCCTGTTAGAGATAAACCTTGGAATGGTATTCTGGCAATTGGTTAACCTTTTCCAGTGAGGGTGAGGGAAATACTGGTGCATAATCTTTGCCCATTTCCATGGTGTAAATACTGACACCGTGACTGATTTCAAGCCACAATGTGACATCACTGAATGCAGAGTTGGGAAGAGATATTTGTAACATGTTGATTATATAATATTTTCATAAAATCTGAATAGCAGTACATAACAGTTAAATATGGTAAAATTATAAGGTCAGGAGGAGTTTTGAATATTATTTAAAACTAGAGGCCCAGTGCACAAAAATTTGTGCACTGGCAGGGAAAGGGGGGTGTGGGGGTGTCCCTCAGCCCCACCACAGTCTGGACCCCTTGAGAGATAACCACCTGCTGGCTTAGGCCCGCTCCCTGGGTGGCAGATGGCAGCCCGATCCCTCGGTGCCTGCCCCGCCTCCCCAGGTTGCGCACACGGCAGGGCCAATCTGGGGGTTGGGGTACTGCCCTGGGTCATGCACACGGCAGGGCCGATCCGGGGGTTGGGGCGCCACTCTGGGTTGGGCAAGCTGGCCAATCACTGCTGCCCTGCCCGACTGCCCTGGGTCGGGTCGCACACAGACGCCCGCCACCCTGGGTCACAGATAGCAGGCCTGGATGGCAGCAGGGCAGGCGGGATGGCGCTGTCCCACCCTGCCTGCAGTATGCAAATTAGCCACCATCTTTGTTGGTGGTTAATTTGCATATCATGCTGATTAGCCAATGGGAGGTGTAGTGAAGGTATGGTCAATTACCATGTTTGTCTATTATTAGATAGGATTATAATGCATTTGATTGTTAGTTTTTAAAATTTAACTTTTTATAATCACTGTATTTAACAATTGATGTGCAAAATTCATCAAAATTTAATCATTGGCTTTACAGACTAGAATAATTCAGTTCTAGCACATCACTGGGTTTAAGAGTATAATGTGACAATCCTCATTGAAACCTTGATCATTGTGAAACCTTGGCAGTGGCTGTCCACATAGTGGTTCAGGGACCCAGGCTCCCTCCATCTTGAATGCCTATTACCTCTCCCTGGCCCCCACTACCACGATCCCCCTCAGGGATCTCAGAGCTTTTCACTCCCAGCCAGCAGCTGGGGAAAGAGAACACAGGATCTCATGTGGGTGGTTTTCATGGGCCACACTTGGTATGTTTCATGGTAGGTGTCACTTTGTCCATGTTTCACTGGCTGGAATTCTGTCACGTGGCCACACCCCACTTTAAGGGATGCTGGGAAATATAGTTTAGCTGAGTGAACAAGAAGGAAAGGAAATGGGGTTGGTGGGCAGCTAGCCGGTTCCTGCCACAGCCCTAAGATTGACTCCTCCCTGGCAGCCGTCAGGAGGCAAGCAGACTAAGAAAGGGCAGCTGGTTTTCCTATTCTTATTAAGGGTTCAAGACTTCACAGGCACAGACAGTGAGTTGTTATAAAGTTGGCAATTAATAAATAGAATTAAGCCCATGTAGGAACCAGGTTATGTGTTATTCACTGTTAATGAAACATGAAAGTGATGCCAGTTGGGCCAGGATGCTGTGGCAGGTGCACAAAATGCTTTTTCTAAACAGAGTGGTCTATCTGTCCATCTTTCCATCCTTCTATCCTCCCATCCATCTATCCTTCCATCTATCTATCCAATAAGCCTTTATTCAGGCTCTGCATTAGCTTCTGGACATACAGAGGTACTTGGGGTACTCACAATCCAGAGAGGAAGAGAGAACCAGACAAGCCATAGCAAGATAAAATCCTCTGACAGAAGAGAAATCAACTAAAATCTGGGAAGTTAAAATGCTTCTTGAGGAGCATACATTTGATGTGGGTCTGAAGTATAGGTAGAATTTTTGAGGCACAGAAGGAGGAAATGCATTCTAGGCAAGGGGAAGAGTTTGTACAAAGATCCAGAGGAGGGGAGGATGGTTTATTCCAGAAATGGCAAGAAACTCAGTATGGCAAGAGATGGGGCTGAAAAGCTGGGTCTTTATTGTACTGTGGAGATTTCTTATGGAATACAGAGGAGCTGAGATTTTGTCTGTGGGACCATGCTTCTCAAAATGGGGGACATGTAACTCCAGGGGTACCCAGTAGATGCCAAGAAGTATGTAAATATGGATGAAAGCTTTATTTCCTCCCTCGATGGCAACCAATTCAAAATGATGTTTGAGAAGTCCTGGCAAAGGTTTCTTTGGCCAATGTCTACTCCTGGACATCCTGTGGTCAGTGGAGGGCGATGCTTTGATCGGCATGGCCTGAGTCACATGCTATATCCATGAGCCTGGAGTGGGAGGTGGGGGTTGTCTTACCAAAGCCCAAGGGCTGAGAGAGGAGAAGCAGTGACTCCTCGGAGGAAAGTCCAGATGTGAGGCAGAAGAAGGGGGAATGGCTGCCGGGTAACCCACCAGCAGCCGGCCTGCACAGGTGTAAAAAAGCAACTGGACGACTGTCCCTAGGACTGCCATTTGCAAAAGAGAGCCAGTCAGGTATGCGAGAAGGAAAACTCACTTTATTTCAGCTTTCAGTTCTGGAAATAGTGAGAGGACCAAAAGAATAAAGACAGGACTGGTAGGACGTTGGAGGACTGGCCCCTTTACCCCAGCCTTTGAAATATCAACCAAAGCCCCTTCCTGCCTCTTCTCTGGCTCCTGGCCTGGGGGAATCCTGGGCAAAGCTAGTGGCTTCACTGTGGTCACAGCAATTGTGCCAGGTCATGAACACACAGCCAGAAAGGCCCTGACCCACAGTAGATAAGCCAGGCTGGTAAGTGAGCGCCTCATACCTCACGTCTTGCCTAACAAATGGCTCTGGGGGAACCACAAAGCCCAGAGCAGAGCCTGCTGGTATCTTGTGGGGAAGGATCCACAGCTTGTCAAGACCCTGAACCCCATGAGAAAGGAATTGTTTATGAGGCCTCTGTGGGGTGCATGTGGTAGGAAGAGTAAGACCTTGACATCAGACAGGCCACATTGGAATTCCAGTTCTATACCCATCAGCTATAGGTCTGGGGTAAGTGATTTTACCCCTAAGCCCGAGTTCCCCCACATGTACATGGGAACAGTGACTACCTTTCAGGGTTGTGAAGATTCAACAGGATAGCACCAGGACAGCTCATGGCATGGGGGTGTGGCCAGTCTGCTCAATAGTAATTAATGTGCACACTTATGAGGAATAACCAAGTACGCCCAGAGCCTTCCTGTACATTATCTAATTTAATCCCTACCACTGTAGCCAGTGAGTCTATTGCTATTCTCACCTTATAGGTGAGGAACGGGCTCATGGAGGTCAAGCCAGGGCCCAGGGTGACACAGCATGGAAATAGACAGCTGGACTTGACCCCAGGCAGCTGGGGTCTAAGAAGTCCCAGAGAGAGTGGCTTCTCCACCATGGCAGAAGCAGCTGGTGATGACACCTGGAAAAGGGGCGGAGCCTGCTGACCTGCCTGCCTGCAGAGCTGTGGGTGGGCAGCCACTCCTCAGCGAGTGGAACTGGCTGCAAATCAGGCTGCAAGTTTCCGGCGGCTTCGAGCTGTCCCAGCTGAGTGCAGCCCAGAGGTAAAGCGAGAGTATAAACGGTGCAAGGCGCCCATTAAACATTTACGGCCACCATCTAATTTTAGAGCCTTCATTTTTCAGTATGAAAACGCTACTGTACGTGCCACCAAACTGGGAAACAAATAGAACGGTGCTGTCGGAAAGGACCCTCCTTCAGTACGACGCTGTAAAGATGTCCGGTGGGGAAAACCTTCGGTATTAAATTACCTCCCTACTTCCTTTCTTCTCATTTCAGAGCAGAAACTTTCCTGATTGGCTGACTGGGGAATTCTAAAGGTGAGTTGAGAGAATTCCATAGAACTCTAGTGAGGGCATTGGCGTCAGGGCCTCTGGTATATTGGCAGCTGGGGTGGGGAGCCTTGGAGGCTCCGCTGGAAATACCAGACCTGACAGAACCCTGTGCCCCCCCACCCCATGCCAGTGAAGACCAGCAAGCAGCAAAGGCCGGCAAACCCACAGTCAAGAACCAGACTGGCAAATTCTCGCCACTGTGGTGATAAATTGCTGCACTGGCTGAACTAACAATTGTAATAATAATAACAGTTAACCTCTATGCAGCCTGTACGATGCTCCAGTAACATATTCTTTTAAGGTCACAGCGTACCTTTATCATGACACTGGCACAGTATATCTATAATAACAGCAAAGCTAGCTAACATTTAATGAATAGTTCCTGTGGCTAGTTTACTTCCATTGTCCCATTAATCTTCAAAACTTCATAATGATGCTTTGATGGAAGCAGCTGGTGATGACACCTGGAAAAGGGGCGGAGCCTGCTGACCTGCCTGCCTGCATTTATTATTCCCATCACACCGTCCATAAAACAGGTTTCGGTAGTTAGGACGTGGCCAAGTGGGATCGCAAACTCAGAAGTGTGGGAATCCAGGGCCAGAGGTCTTCTCCCTGCAGGTACTGGCTCTCAGAGAAGCTTAAGAGTAGCATCCACTCTCCATTCATTTTTCTTAAGCACTTATCATTCTGCAAGCATGTCTTCCTATGTGTGTGTACAAGTGTGTGATGTACATGTGAGTGTGTGTTTTCTTTTCTTTTTTCAGACTCCAAGCCCATAACTGCTTATTTGCATGGTGTGTTGGTGTCAATGGTGGGTCAAATGTCTTCTCTACACACCCAGCTTTGCTCAGCTCTAGGAATTAGCTAAACTTGTCAGACATTGTTATGAGGTTCTCCTTTCAGCGTCTTCATTTCCTCATCTGTGAAATGGGGATAATGATAGTACCTACCTCTTAGGGTTGTTGTGAGGACCGAATAAGTTAATGTTGTACTTGGCGCACACCTAGTGAGTTCTCAAACACCAGCGACTTTTTATTATACTCCTAGGAATACAGAATTCACAGTTATGTGAGTCTACACGAGGAACACACACATGAAGGCAATCAAATTAGTACAAACTGAAAGGACAACACAACCTTAAAAACACTTGCAGACATTTTCATTACCAGAGCCTGCACAAATTTCTGTGTGGACTCAAAACACAGAGCCCTTAACCCCCCACTTTCTGTCTCTTGAGCCACCCCATTAATTCATTCCTTAAACTTCAGACTTTTCCTTCCTCCTGGCTCTTTCCTTCTAAACCCACTGCCCTCACAAGGTCAAGGCCACATGACCTCACACCCCTACCATGGTTTTCTCGTGGGTTCTATAGCCGGCAGTCAGTCAGGCCCTAACCTCACATTTGGAGCATGTAACTGCCACAGAAAGTTCCACAAAGGAACTTTTACTTTAATCAACTCCATTTTTTATTGTGATGGCTTTCAAAATGCTTTGTCAAGGTTAAATTCTAAGCCTCCCCTCAAACCAGTCTTTTCACTGCTCTCTGAACAGGGCTTCCATAATCCTTGCTCTGAGCCCACAGGTCCAAGTTTCCAAAGGGATATGTGTGAGATGCTGGATTAGAAGACCTTTAAACTCCTTTCTAGCCCTGGAGCCCTTTTGTAGATGGTCTGCAAATCTATGAAAAATAACTGCTTAGCACTTACTATGCACTAAACATAGTTACTTGCTTTTGTTTTACATCCATTGGCTCATTTAATTGTCCTAATAATTTTAGGAAGGAGGCAATATTGTTATCCTGTTTTACAGATGAGAAAGCTGTGAAGATAAATTGTGGGCCCAAGGTTACCCAGCCAAGCCCCGGAAAACTCAAGCGCAGAGGTGAGCTCTCCTGGTGTCTAGGCAGCGCCTTTCAGAAGCCTGCCTCTTCCCAGCTTCTGCTAAACATTCCCAAGTCTAGCCCTCATCCCACCCTCACCCCTACATTTTCTTTCTGGTACCTGAACAGATGACAAATAAACTGTGAATGGGTCCTTCTGAGGGTTGGATCCCTGGTGCCATGGACCCCGGAACCAGAATCTCTGAACGCATGTGTTTGGGAAGGTGCTCCCTAGTAACCCTGATAGACCTGGTTAGAGTTTTACCCAGACTCAACGCAGTTGGGTCAGTGGTTTCCTATCTGGTCAGCATTACTTGGTTTTGTTCAATGGTACTTGATCCTATTGTTTTGCTAGAATTCTGAAAGTAGACAGACAGCTGCTTGCTCGAAGGAAATCTCAGTATTCTGACAGCGCATAAGGGCACCTGGAGGTTCTGGGGTCCAGTTACAACCAGACTTGCCAGCCGGAAACAAATGGAATGACGGCTTCCGGCTCTGTCACTTAACTTCAGCCCAATGACTGACTTCCGGAGCCTAGAGCGGGAGGGAGGAGGCAAAAGGAAACCTTTTAATTTATGGTTAGCAGAGATCAGTTGTTATTTTCTCGCTCATTTAAAATGCCAGGCCCAGGTAAAACAATCGAATCTTGTACAGTTTTCTCTTAAAAGGAACTTTTCAGATATTCACCAAAATCCTAAAAAATACGTATTTTTATATGTATTTTAATATACCACCATTCCCACAAGAGATATATAGTTACATTTGCTTTGGATAGTGATGCTGCAAGAATATTAGAAGGATTGGCTTTATCACCGCGTGATTCCTTTCTCCTTGTTTTAAAAATTAAGGTCACAATAGGTTTGAAGCTATGGCGGTAAGAACACACCTTTGCTTTACACAAAGCTACCTTTCTCAGCAAGACAAGTTACTAGGGTGAAAAACCACGTTAATTTCAGTTTCACTTAGTAATATCTGAAATGAAGAAAAATATTACAACTCTCCCTTCCATCTTTGTAGCTGGACACCTGGAATATTTACTTATTTTCCCCTCCCGAGAAAATAAGGGTGGATGTTTCCTTTAAGCTACATACACATTTAATCAATGAATGCAAGGAAAGTGATTCTGGCTGCATTTAAATCAGGCACAGGCGTGTAGACTTTAAGAGAGCTGACCTTAAAAATGAAGAAAATATTATTGTAATTACTCCGCTTGTGAAAAAAACAACAACGATGTGGCATTTGAATTTAAGACTTCTATCAAAAGCAGTTGAGTGTCTAATCAGTTCACACCTTTCCATTTTAATGGAGTTGGGGTTGAGCCATTGCATTTACAATGATCCAGGCTGACTTCATCCCTTTGAAATGACTTTAAAAGATTAGCATTCATGGATTATTTATTAGCTCCTCGTGAATGTATTTCCAAGAATGGAAACAACATATTGCATCAAAGTCTAGTTTCCAAGTTTAACTCTTTTAATTAACGGCAGGATTGCACGTTGTTGCAAAGGCATCTCTGAAGTGGTGGTTTGTGGTCTCTCTCCTCCGCGTGCAGCCTTTGTTCCTCCCAGGCTCGGAGACGATGCTAATCCCAGCCCTGGCGCTGCCTGTGATGCTCCGGGAAAGATGGCTGATCCCTGGCTGCGGCGGCTATCACTGATAGGGAGTGCCTGTCCCCGGCTCAGCGGAGAGCTCAGTGACACGGTGGCCCTGGCAGCTTAACCCAAACACACTTTCTGCCCAGATAACAAACATGTCACGCACGAGTCCGTGACAGCAACCCCAGAGGAGCTCCAGGTTGGGGGCGGCGCTGGCGGCGCAGGCAGATCCGCCACCTGAAGCCGGTGGTCCGCACCCGGCTGTGGTCGCACCGCCCGGCAGGGGAAACGGTCCGAAGCCTGCGCGCCAGACCTCTTCTGCGGCTGGCAGAGGACCGCGCACCCTGCAGGGAGCAACCGCAAAAGCCACGCCGGGCCCTTGAGTTAAAGCTGACAAAGGCACGGGAGGCCGGCTCTGCAGAGCAGCTCCAACTCTTCCAAGAGAAAGCAGAACGAGAGGGGTAAACCGTGGCGGGGGGCCTGGATCCTGCCAGAAACTTCTCTGGAAAAGCAGGGGAGGTGAAAGCAAGGAAGGTGTGACAGTCCCTGCCCACCTGGGGTTTGTCGTAGGAAATCCCGAGTCTTTGTGTGGTTTGATTTATTGAAGTGCCTCATGCAGAAGCCGGGAATGTATTTGTGACCCCCCCCCCCCCCCAAGTATTATGACAAACCGATAGATAAAACCTCATGCTTCACTTTTAGGAAACCTGAAATAGAAAATTTACAAACTGTGCAAACGAGGGCTGGTTACCTGATTGACAAAGCTTCTCTATAGACCCTGCTAACACGTTCGTATGGAACAGTGTTACCTGGGACACCCCTGTTATAATGTATGAAAAGCTTATTTACACAAAATAGAACCCAATAGACATAACATAGAGAGGGATCATTTTATAATCCATGTGTCCTGTCTGGATAGAAAATGGCTGAGTTCCATGCCAAAGCAAATGAGAGTGATGAAAATTTGCCTTTATTGAGGTAAAAATGGATTCGTATTCATATTTAAAAGATGGAACTGAGATGACATAGTTACAAAATTTATAATTCTTATTATAATTCTTGCTAAGTGCAAGGAATAAAAATTGGCGTGATCAAAGAGAAGTCATAAGGATAAGGATCACTGTTTTGAATAAAATAAGAGCCAACCCAGCACTCATAAGAAAAATGTTGCCCGGCTGTCTTGATTTGTGGATGTGCTCATTGAGAGTTCAGCCATCATGTCATGTCACTCATTCATTCCCCGTACTCACTCATTCGTCACTGTCATGCCTTCCCCCGCTGTCTCTCCAGGGGGCGCTGTGAGTACACACTGTGTTGAGAAATATAGGCAAATGCAGCAAACATGGCTCCTACCCTCAGGGAGTATATAATCCAATGAGTAGGAGAAAACAGGTCCACATAGAATTATTATACAAGGAAGGATGTGATAAATGCAAAAGCAGAAGGGAAAGGAAGTGCCAGGGGGAGTTACATCCCACTTAACTGTTTGACTTTGGCCATTGGAGGTGGGTGGTGGTGGTGAGGAAAATTGTGAATGGCCCATGTCCCGCGTGGTTCAGGGTTTAGGATCTGGAGAAGGGGCTGCATGCAAATGAAAGAGACGAGACAAGAAATAATAATTTGGAAATATTGGGGGCCAGGTGGGCAAGCCCAAGGCAAGCGAAAGGACTTCCACTGGTGTCCAGGCCTTGCCAACCTTTTATTCAATTTTGGATACACATCTAGCTCTTAGTCAGGCAGGTAATTGTGGTAATACACAGACTATCTTAAAGGTCAGTAAATATTAGAAAGATTTACTCTGAGACTATTTGGTCAGGAAATAGCTTGAGCCCCCATTATCTGGACTAAACAATCGGTGCATAGCTCTGGCCCTTGCCAGGGGCTCAAGGTTCACCAGTGTTCATTCCGGGATCCTTGTTTACGCTTCTCTGATAGTGAAGACAATGGGTGGCTTCCCACAGAAAATTCCAAGAATGCTTTGCAGAGAAGGTCCAGCCAATCCCCCTATGAAATAATCTGTGTCTATGGAAGTGGAGCATGAGAGGAGCGCTGTTGCGTTTGCTGCCTCGCTGGGTGAGCAACAGACTTACTCTCCTGCTGGTTTTACTACTCACTCTTTCTATGACTTGGACAAGACACCTCTGGGTTTTGGGCCATTTTTATGAAATATAGTTACTATGAAAAATTAATCTGGACAGAATTTCAATATATATTATTATAGAGAAAAATTTCAAATATAGGTATGTAAGAAGAAAAAATAGAAAGTAGCACCCATAATTCTAACACTCACTGTTAACATTATGTGGAGTATTCTTTTAAACTTTTCTTCTAGACTTTTCTATTTATTTATACATCCATTCATATTTTCATAGTGGTTAGAAGCCACATGACATTAAATTTACCATCCTAACCATTTTTAAGTGTACAGTTCAGTAGTAATCATATTCACACTGACATGCAGCAGATCTCTAGAAACTTTTCATCTTGCAAAACTGAAACTCCATACCCACCGAAAACTAATTTCCACTCCTCATCACTTCCCTCCTCACCCTTTATAATTCCTGTTTGAATGATTTTGACTACTTTAGATACTTCATACGAGTGGAATTACACAGTAATTGTCCTTTTGTGACTGGCTTATTTTTTGCTTAACACAATGTCTCTGAGGTTTGATGATGTTGTAGCATGTGACAGGGTTTTTTCTTTTTTAAGGCTGCACAATATTCCATTGCATGTATGCACTACATTTTCTTTATCCATTCATCTGTCAAAGGGTATTTGGCTTGTTTCCAGCTCTTGGCTATTGTGAATCATATTGCTATGAACAGGCATGTACAAATATCTCTTTGAGATTCTGCTTTCAATTCTTTTAGATATAGACTTAGAAGTAGGATTTCTGGGCCATATGGTTCTTGTATGTTTTGAGAAACCACTGTGCTGTTTTTCATAGCAGCTGTACCATTTTACATTCCCACCAACAGTGCTTAGGTGTTCCAATTTCTCCACACCCTCGCCAAATACTTATTTTCTGTTGTTTTGATTGAGGCCATACTAATAGGTGTGAGGTAGTATCTTGTTATGGTTTTCATTTGCATTTCCCTAACCTAAAGTGAATCCTAGAGAGGAAGAGGAAGTACCTCTGCCAGAAAGAGCCAGACTTATTAGCCAAAATTCGGGAATTCAGTCCTAGTCATAGATTTGATGTTGGCTCACAATGCCACCCAGCCTCATCACGTTCCCACTTTTTTCAACATACAACTGAGGACTCTCACACCCACCCTGCCTCTGTTTTCTGTGTTATCCCTAAGGAGCAGTAAGCTAAGCTGCAAAGAAAACAAAGCTAAAGACTTTGTTCCAAAGAGCCAGTCACATATAAACACAAGGTACTATGGGCAACTTGTCAAGATCTCTGTAAGGTCCACAAAACGAGGCAGGACCCTGAAGTCCCATCACAGTAAACATCATCAGCAGCTCACTCCAAATCCTTAGGTGACATCTACCTTAAAATATAATCCACTCTGAACCCAGCACTTATCACTTTATCTGCACCTTGAGCCTGACCATATGTCTCTGTTATTCCCCCTTCAATGACTAAAAGCGAATTCAGAGTTTTGAGTTTCAGCTGTTTGATTCTTGTAGCTATTAAGACAATAACAGATTAAATAGGATGAATCAAGCGGCCATACTTCTTGTAAAGTTATCCCCAGAGATAAATGTACAATGTTGTTTCGGAGGCTGTGGTGGTGTCTGCAGTGTAACTAAGGTTGACAGACTGCCTGCATGTGGGTGGCTGTCTCCTTTCCAGCTGTGACCAACTGAATTATATCACCTGTCCCACTTGATGTATTAGGATATGCCCAAGCTCAAGATACATGTTGCTGCAATAGGGAAATTAATGTCCACCACTGGAGGCAATTAATAATGATTAGGAGCAAAACAGCAGGGTTAAATCTGTGCATTTAACAGAGTGTTAATGCACTTTTATACTATATTTCAGTGTAGTTGCTCAAAGGGAAAAAACACACCCTCTTGGGGGACTAGGACAATCTTACCTTAATTAATGTGGAAACTGAGATGAAATGTCAAAGTCACTTCAATGAGACATGTTTATTCATTATTTACTTAATCCTCCCTTCCTGGGTTAGAGCAAAACAAAACGTAGTAAACGAAGGAGAGATATGTCCAGATTCAGTTGAGCAGCTAGGAGAACTCCTGAACTTTTTGAACTGCTGCCTTCGACTCATGGATTGGGGTGAGACATTCTCGCCTCTTTTATTTGACAATTCTGCAGTCAATAGACTAAAAAGCAGCATCAAATTAGCACACCATAGATTTGTAAGGCTTGGCTCAGTGCAAACCCCATAAAAATCTGCATGCAAAATTCTCAGTGGTGGGTAACTAACTTCTGTTTGGTGACTAACTTCTAGATATAAATTTGAATATTAGAAACTTAAACTGCACATGGGATTTTGCCCCCCAAATGCAGAAAACATTGAAAGCAGATCAGTTATAAATCTATAAGACAGAGGAGCCTGAACAGTATTGATGTGGGCCACACACATGTGCCTCTGACTAGGCATTTATGTCACCACGTGTTAGCATGAAGCACACACAGTACAAATATTCATCGATCAAATATTTATTACAAAATTTTGTTAAACAGGTTAAAATGCAATTGACCACCAGCTGGACTTTATGCCCCTGAGAAGATTATATACCTAACTTAAGTGATAAAGCAATTCTCATGAATTAAAAACTGGGAGGGAAAGGTCTTGGAAAACCTCAAAGCTCTGTTTTATTTTGATGGAATCTAAAAACAGAGACTCTGAAATGACCATCGTGAGCCTGCAATGGCCGTGGCGGCACTGAAGGTCTGTTGGCAGCCTGAGCTCCCGAGGCATCCAAGGCTGCCCGCGGGGACGGCTCCTCCTCACATTCCTCCTTCACCGTGTCCTCAAGAATGGCTCAGACTGCACCATCTCAAAATAGACTCAGTTAAAATGAGGCATTCAGTAAATAATCAGCCATTTGGCTAACTTCACCCAGGTATCGAGACATTTGGAGGTAACTAAAATATTTGGTTGAATTTTAACAGCAAAGATACATTTTTCATGTGGGTATTTAGCATTCTGTGATTTACTGCCCACAGTGTAGTTCAGATTCAACAATTCATTCATTTATTAATTTATTTGTTATTAAATAGGCTTTATGTACTTACCAATGTTTTTTTATCCATTTGCCTCCTAATCTCACTGTGGCTGAGCATGGCTCAGTCGAGTTTCAGAGACAGAATGTAAGCCCGGTGTGTATCAGTGAGTTGCAGCTCATTGGCTGCATTAGTTTTGTTGTTTTTAGGAATCTGTTCATTCAGTGGGTATCATGTGAGTACTACCTGTATGTGAAGCACTCTGCTGGATGATTACTCACAAAGATATAGAAAAACAAACATGAGGAGTCTGCTCTCAAACTTACCAACATTGACTGAGTACTGACCTTGTGCCAGGCACTTTCCCTTCATTCTCACAACAACTCCAGGAGATAGACGTTATCCCCATTTACATCTGAGAATATTGAGACTTGAGGAGATGACACTGACCTGCTCAAGGCCACACAGTGGCGATGGCAGAGTCAGGATTCTAACCTGAGTCTTCTGTTCTTAGGTTCCTGAGGTCTGGCTTCTCTTAAGGAGCCGGCTGACCCAATAGCAGATCAAGTGGTTGCATTCATGCAGCCCCTCTCTTGGCCAAAGATTAGTTTCTCAGTTAATTCCTGGAGTGTCACAAACTGGTCCACTCCAATTGTCAGACAGTGCTGGTAGTGCAGGTGCAGCTGCCCCAGCCTCAGCAGACAAGTAGAAGACAATGCTTGACCTTCACAATGGCCCTGGCTTCTCCCCTTGACGCACTGCTGCTGCTTCTCAGCTTCCCATTGGATCCTTGGTTCCTAGTCATTGCCTCTTTGGTGTTGGTAACAGGTTGGGCAATTCCTTTTCAGCTTGATGAACTTGAGGTGTCCCCTCAGCTCAAAGTTCTGCCTTCTCCCCTGGTTTTGGTGTCCCTGAAGGAACGGGTAACAGTCATCATCCCCATGGGGGGCATGGGGCTGCCACACCAGTGGATTAGGCTGATACGTGCTTGGTTCAGAGTGGATTAAGGCACAGATAATCTAAGAAGATAATGCACTGGTCCTTAAACTTGAGGTGCATTACAGTCTTCTGGGCACTTAATAAGGGTGCAATCTGCAAGTACACACCTTCCTACACTGGAGTAAGAAACTTCATTAAGCTGGAATTTTTCACCTCAAGAGATGGAAAAAAGGAAATAGCTAATTTGCTAACTATTTCAGAGCATTATCAATCTTTCAGGGTATCTGTCACCACACAGACGTCAAGCATGGGCAGAGTCAGAAATTGCAGCCCTTAGTTTTTAGCAATTAATATAAGAAAATTATATTCTTTGATTTAGCAGAATTCCTTATTTCTTTACCTCCTGTGTATAGTTTGAGATGCTCCCTATACATTATCTCATTTAATATTCAATTGCTATCAATCTGCACTAATGAGGAAGAACTTGGAGCTCAGAGAAGGGAGTCACTTAGATCAGCGGTTCTCAACCTGTGGGTCGAGGCCCCTTTGGCGGTCGAACGACCCTTTCACAGGGGTCGCCTAAGACCATCCTGCATATCAGATGTTTATATTACGATTCATAACAGTAGCAACATTACAGTTATGAAGTAGCAACGAAAATAATTTTATGGTTGGGTCACAACATGAGGAGCTGTATTTAAAGGGCCAGAAGGTTGAGAACCACTGCCTTAGATGAAGGTCACAAAGGAGGGGAGCTGGGATTTGAGCCTCTCACTGCACACCAGGCCTGTGCGGGAATTGTTTTTCTGATGGGTTGAGACTGACAAGTCAACTGAAAGAACATCTCACCAGAATCAGGATTTTGGGATCATTCTTCTGTGGGCACTCTCTCTGCAATACGGAAAGCAAAGGGAGGTCCTCCTTCAGACACAAACCCAAGGCAAGGTGGTGTTTCTGTCTTTCATTATCACTGGTAAAATGATAACGGCCATTATCATTAATGATAATGGCTGCTCTGGCCAGGTTGCTCGGTTGGTTGGAGCATCGTCCGGTACACCAAAAGGTTGCGAATTTGATTCCCCTTCAGGGCACATACCTAGGTTGCAGGTTCAATTCCCAGTTGGGGCAGCTGATCAATGTATTTCTTTCACATGGATGTCTCTCTCTCTCTCTCTCTCTCAGTAGAAAACATATCCTCGGGTGAGAATTATATAAAAAAAAATACTGCTAACAAGTTTGGAGGAAGTCTATAATCCAAATCTAAAAGCGAAATGGTTGCTTTAAAAGAATGCAATGTTTTCATTTAAAAGTTGATGGAGACATGCATTCATTTCAATATCTTCATAATATCATCAGCTCTATAGCTGGACAAATAAATAGATAGACCTACAATATCCCCATTCAAATGATTAAAAAGAAATAAAATGATGCCAGATGTTTATCTGGAATAACCCACGGAACACATTGAAAACAATTCCTGTTTCTGCAACTGGAAATTGGAATTGATCATTACTGGGCATTAAATGTGCGTATGTTTTCCTGAAGTTCCTAAATCTATTTAATTTCTACGTTGACAGAGATATTAGACAGCTGTTTGAAAATCTGTCTCTCTTTCCTGAGCTATGCAAAAGAAATCTTTATGCTAAACCACGAAATGTCAATGGGCGCTCTTCAGTGTACTAATCAGCCTGCGAGTGGGACGTGCGCGGCTGGCAGCAATAACCTGCACTGGCGCTCTCAACAGTCTTGATTGCTCCGCGCGCACCCCCGTAAGATATGGCTGTTGGGGTGACAGCGCCCGACTGCTGTGCGCAGGCGGCTCTGGCGATTAGAGTCAGACGTGAGGAGACGCTGCAAAGGGCTTCAGCAGTGACTCGCCATGCACCCCAGGGGGGCGACCCCAAACCCTCTGCCTCTGTTATCCTATTACCCACCTCAACCCCACCCACCCGCCTCCAAATGGGCACCAGGGACAAGAAAAAAGGGCGCCAACTTCATTCCTAGAGTCCTTTAAGGGCAGGCTGGTTAGCTTCCTAACTGACATCACTCAACAGCCCTTAGTTTGGTGTGTGTGTGTGTGTGTGTGTGTGTGTGTGTGTGTGTGTGTTGGAAACATTTCTACAGATCAAACAAAGAAGACAGCTTTATACAGAATTTTTTTCTTTATAGTTTATTTATAAAAATGGGAGGGGACTAAGTCTAGATGTGTTAGAATAGGAAAATGGTTATGTAAAGTAGGCAAAATTCATACAATGGATTATAACAGACCATTTAAAAATAAAGTTTACCCAAATCAGAAGTTCAACAACAGAAAAAAGTCTCCTATATTCACTAGCTTGGTGAATTTTTTTACAGTCTAAGTTTGGCCATTTTTTTTTTAAGATAAGAAACCGGATTTTGCCTTCACGTGGAGAGGGGACCTATTTCTCAGGAATGGGCACATGTTAACTGCATTTATGAGACGGCATTAAAGCAGAATGATAATGTAGCATTTTATATTCAGAAATCTGTGGCATGGCCCGGACTATTTAGATGGGCACAGGGAGCATATTCAATTCCTGGAAATATACTACATGGGAAGTATCTCCTACTCACCACACCCATTTACCTGCTATTCTGTGTGGTTTATGATGTGCTGGGTACTATACAGGACTTAGCAACCCCTCATTTAATGGGATCATGTTTGCAAAGCACTTAGCACATGTCTGCCCCATACTCAGTGTCCCATGCGTGTTAGCTGGTGTTATGCCTAATCCCACTTACCCCCGCAACTCACCATGGTATCCAGGTAACATTATCTGCTTTCTGCAAACAAGAAAACAAAGACAAAGAACTTCAGTAGCTGCCCAAGCCAATTGGTAAGTGGCAGAGTGGCAATGAGAAATACAAGTGTCGGAAGAACTGGGTACTCTGCCCACCTCCCCAAAGTCTTCTCTTGGTTGGCAGAGCCCTGGGGAAGGTGGCTTTGTGAGTGTGGAATCACAACAAAGGGAGTTAGAGGAATTAAATGTTTAACCAAAACAACCTGACATGTCCATCTCCTGGTAGGATGATCTTGCCTTTGAGACCCATTGGCTAAGACGCTCTCTCCCCCGAATAAGAAAGAAAAGCCAACATTTATTGAGAATTTGTGTGACACGTTCTCATTCAATCTTCATGAAAACATCATGCAGCAGGTCATTAAGGAGCATTCCCCAGGATGCCACAGTTAATAGGTTGCAGAGTCTGGATTCAAACTCTAAACAGTCCAACTCCAAAGCCCTGTCTTTAACCTTCGGCTCCACCACCTCCCACAACACAGAGACGTGGGTGCGGTATTCCCATTTCACAGATGAAGAAACCAACAGACAAATGAAATAATATGCCCCAAGGCATGCAGTGACTAGAT
This sequence comes from Myotis daubentonii, assembly GCF_963259705.1. Classification (NCBI taxonomy): domain Eukaryota; kingdom Metazoa; phylum Chordata; class Mammalia; order Chiroptera; family Vespertilionidae; genus Myotis; species Myotis daubentonii. The sequence continues at coordinate 64,143,715 of NC_081849.1, forward strand.
GACGGAGAAGGGATCTGAAGTTTCTTTTAGTACAGATTGCATTGTGTTAGTCTACTCTGGCTGCCATAATAAAATACCACAGGCTGGGCAGCTTAACCAACATTTATTTTCTCACAGTTGTGGAGGCTGGAAGTCCAAGATCAAGGTGTCAGCAGGTTTGGTTTCTCCTGAGGCCTCTCTCCTTGGCTTGCAGATGGCGCCCTCTTGCTTTGGGCGCTCAATAAAATGTATTTTGCTATCCAACCAGAGCTTAAATTAAATAGCAAATTTATTGAAATCAAGGCAGTATGAAGAATATTCAGAAGTATAAACCCCTTCTAGGAACTTAACAGTTGAGGAGTGATATGCATAAATACATGAAACATTAATAACAATACTTGACAGTAACATAAGAAATGCCACAAGACAGAATAGGATGAATTGCAGAACATGGAAGTCAGAAAGTAGATGCTCTGACTTCAGAGAAAGGCCAGTGACTGGGAAAGGTGATCCAGGAAGGCTTCATGGAGGAGAGGGAACTTGCCCTGTTGAGTAAAAGGGAAGCAGATTCCCTTAGAAGCATCTCTTAGGGAGAGAAGCACTCTCTCTCCCCATCTCATAGGTGCTGTGATATTCAGGACATGTTCAATGAAGGCACGTATCTGGGAGAAGCAGTTGGGATGGATAGAAACCCTGGGAGGGAAAGAATGAATGGGTAAGTGCTGGGCAAAACCTACAGGGGATGGAAAAAGGGAAGCAAGTTTCTAGAATGACAGTAGTGACCAGAATGAATCTCTATGTGACATGGTGGCACTTGGGGCAAGTCAGCTGGACAGGGAAGCGAGACAGAGCTGAAGTTTCAGATAGTGACTGTGGCAGAGCTACACCACAAATCCAAGGACAGAGAAAGGGCTGGGCCTGGCTGCTTGCTGTGTTTCACCTTCCAGAAGAGGGGCGATGGAAAAGAATCCTTGAAGCATCCGTGAAAGGTTGAGGAAAATGAAAGGGACGATGTATGGTAAGAAGGCTCCTTATCTGAGAAACACATGCCTAGCCAAGCCAACCTCGAATTAGGAGTTAGTTGGACTAAGGATCACGTTTGCTGTCATTCAGTCCCTGAACTTCATCAGCAGATAAACTGGCTTTCTTTTAGAGGCCGTCACAAGGAAAAAAGAAACATGACAGGAAGAACTTTATTCCACTTCGTAGGCCAATGTCAAGCACTTTATTCATTCTCTCCGAGAAGGAAGTAGTGGACACAGTAGGTGACCCTGTGACAGGGAGGGATACAGACGGTGATACATTGCAGGGAGCCAGCTGCGGGGAGCGGTTAATGTGTTATGGAGTCAGGCTGCCTGGGTTCAAACCCCTGTTTCCCACTGACCAGCTGTATGACTTTGAGCAAACGAATTTATCTCTTGGTGCTTCAGTTTCCTCATCTGTAAAAGGGGTTTAACAATTAAAACTACTTCACGGGGTTGTTTTAAGGATGAACTGGGACACTCTCTGTCGGATATTTAGGTGACACTCAAGAAATGTTGACATCGATATTAATATCAGTGAGAGTGGCAGGTCATTTGGGGAGTGTGAGTGAGGCATGTGGGGTCAGTGGGAGCCGAGGCAATGGATTTAAGGAGAGCAAACAATTGTGGCACCTAAGGCCATGCACAGACAAAATAAACATGCAAAATCCACCTTGATGCCTAACAGAAAACGTGTTTCAGGCATAGAGGAAGGTGATTTAGCAGAGGCTATATCTAACTTTTTTAAAAATATATTTTATTGATCTTTTACAGAGAGGAAGGGAGAGGGATAGAGAGATAGAAACATCGATGAGACAGAAACATTGATCAGCTGCCTCCTGCACACCCCGTCCTGGGGATGTGTCCACAACCAAGGTACGTGCCCTTGACCGGAATTGAATCTGGGACCCTTCAGTCTGCAGGCCGACGCTCTATCCACTGAGCTAAACCGGTTAGGGCTATATCTAACTTTTGTGTGAAGGCACATCAATGCATGCAAGCGCTGTGGGGGACTGTCGCCCGGATGAGGAGGTGGCCCAGGCCTGTCAGCATCCAGAGCCTGGAGGAGAGGCATGATTGATTGTTTCCAAGTGGCAAAGGAGAGAGTGAACTCAAAAGTTGAAGGCAAGGTTTTGAGGAAGACATGGGGAAGTAAAAGAGAAAATGGCTGCAGAGATGCTAAGGAAGGGTGAAGGGCAAGAGCACTGCAGGACAGGCATCAACAGAGAAAGCAGGAGGCATGGCTAGGAGGCCCTCGCTGCTGGGAAGGGACGGTGGGCTGGCCTCAGAAGGAACACAACTTGGCCTGAGGTCATGGACACATCACCTGAGCCTCATCAATAAAATGGGGATGACAGAACCATCGTGAAGACCTCACAGCATCGCTGTGTAGAATAAATAAATGCACATGAACATTGCCAGAGGTCACACCACAACACACATGTAATGCCAAAGAATCTATATCCATAAGATTTCTTCTCAACACACGTCTATTTTCCCTTGTAAAATGTCAGAGACGTTTAGGCAAACCCCACGGTTATTTAATTATTGGATAGTACATGGATGACAGAAGTTAATTTCACAGGTATTGGGAAATACTCTGCTTTGTTAATAACAACACCTTATAATGCAGAGAACACGGGTGAGTCCACGAAAAGCCATGGTAATTGTGATCTCGGCAACGGCAGTCAAGCCTTGAAGCCTCTTCCACATGGGTTTGTAATTAGCTTATGTCACTAAGGGGCCATAAACAAGCTCCTATGCGTCCTATGCACCATGAGACAACAAGGTAACCTGAGGGCAGTGGTTTAATTCCTCCAGTCTACAAGATAAATAGGTTTCTGAATGCTCTTCATACCATCTCAATAGAGCAGTTTTCACTAAGGGTGCGAGAACTTAGAGCCTGGAGGGATGGCTGTGCCTTGGTGAATGTGACCCAAAGGCCATGACCAGGAACTCTCCCTGAGCCTCTGTCCAGGATGGTGGAAATGAGTGGCTTGGGGGAGGCTTTAGGGTGGCACAGGAGCATGGAGAACACGTTCTAATCTCTGATCTTGGATTGAAGTTCATCATAACCAGTCTCTGAGAAGAATTTCAGTTTTCCAGAGGGTCTAGTTTTGTCTCCTTCACATTTAAAACAAAGATCTGGGGTGAAAGCAAAAGATTCAGAGAGCAAGGGATTATGCAGAGACCAGAATTCTATAGTTCACGGGAGGCCTCCCCACCTCGCTTTGCAGGTCTGGTCCGGGCAGTCCCCATTCTCCTTAGCTTGCTGTGCAGTGCACCGTGACAGGCAGGCCACCTCCATCCCCATGGTGCCAGGAATACTCCTCAAAATTAAAACCAGATGACCACCGGCAGGTGAGTGCATAAACAAAATGAGGCACGTATATACAAGGGAATGCTATTCAGCCTTAAAAAGGAAGGAAGTTCTGACACATGCTACAACATGGATGAACCTTGAAGACATGACGTTAAGTGAAATAAGCCACTCACAAGAGAACAAATACTGTATGGCTCCACTTACATGAGGTTCCTGGAGCAGTCACATTCATTGTGGCAGAGACTGTAACAGAAGTTATAAAAGGGACTATCAGGGGGTGGTGATGAGGAGTCGGGGTTTAATGGGCACAGAGTGCTTGTTTGGGAAGATGAAAAAGTTCTGAAGGTGGATAATGGTGATGGTTGCACAACTGTGAATATTCTTCATGCTACTGAATTGTACACTTGGAAATGAATAAAATGATATATTTTATGTTATGTATACTTTACCACAATTTTTAAAAAATGTGGGCCCCAAACTAAAAATAACAACAACAAAAATCAGAGGAGCATCAATATGTCCTAAGGAACTTCCTTTGATGAACCTGACACACAAGTATCTCATTGACATGTTGTTCTGTGATATTCAATTACATCTCCTTCCCCAAAATGTGAGATTTGTCACCGTTTCTTAAGATATGAAGGTTGAAATGAAGATATGAGGTAAGAATAAGTATTTTTGGGGTGGGCTGTGTTTTGTGTTTGAACACATAAAGCATTTTTTGTAGATGTTGATGGACTTTTCCAATATTTTAAGCCATTTACAGGTAGTGTTAAATACTTGGTAAGAATCTTTCTAATGAGCCTGGTAATCATTTTAGCTGTTAAAGCATAATGTGAGTTCAGACATACAGTTATGCTCTAATCTCTCCCACTTGCCTACCTCTCACACAGATTACGGAGGGAATGTGTTATAGACAATAAAATCTAAGGGGGAACATTGCCATCCCGTTTCAGCGCTGCCATTAAACCCAACGTGGTGGCCATTGCCGTATAAAAGGAAAAACAACAAGTTTACAGTTCCTCATTTCCCTTGGTAAACAGATTGCTTATTTTAATTTTGAAAATAAAGCGATGGAGGCTATGTAGGTCTGTAAATAAGAGTGTGCATCTCAATTTTCTGCAAATGCTTAAGTGGTTTACATCTGTTTCCTCCCAGTTGTATTTCTCAAACATGAATTTCCATTTTAAAAAGAGTCGTAAAATCACTACTGTTTCTCTGTGGATCTATTAGCAATAAAATAGCCTACAGAGGTTTGCACAGCCATGGAAAATGTACAGTGATAATGGGCTGTCCTGCTGTTACATGGCTTATGCAAACTTCACATTTATCACGGCAGAACCATCTATCCGCAGGGTTGTAGCACAGCAAACAACGGAATAAAAGAGACTGAGAGAAGGAAGATGAGACTGAAATCTCTGTGTACACACCATTAATCAGACAAGATGAATTCTCAAACTTGGAAGTGTGTTTCCTCAAAGCCAACTGGGAGAAGGGGCAGGAGGGAGAGACTGTGTCAGGATGGTCACAATCTTTAGTGAAGAACCAGCCATAAAAACGATCTCCAGCAAACAAAGCATTTGTTCCTTTTTTAAAAAATTGAATTTATTGGGGGTATAGGTTTCAAATATATAAGCATTTGATCCTCTCATTAGCATGTGTGTGGTTAACTCCTCTTGTATTTTTTTTAATAATATATTTTTATTGATTTTAGAGAGAGAGGAAAGGAGAGGGAGAGAGAAACACCAATGAGAGAGAAACGTTAACCAATTGCCTCCTGCAACCCCCAACCAGGGATCAAGCTCAAAACCTGGGCAATCCCAACCAGAATTGTACTGGGAATCTTTCGGTGCACGCCCAACCAACTGAGCCACACTGGCCAGCGCAGATGGGGTATTATTTTGACTTTTTAAAAAGTGTTTTTGTTCTGTTTGATTAGTTTAACACAGAGAGAAGTTTGATAAATAATGCTTGAGCCTTTAAGAGGGAAATGGAAAAGATGCCTTTCGATGAATGCTCCAGTGAGTGACGACTTACTATCCTCAGGCCTGGAAGTGCCACACTCCGGAAATAGATCAAGACAGGACTGAATAAGAGGGAAGTAGATGAGGGGTTCAGCTCTCACAGCCAATAGCCCAATAGTTCCTGCCACTCAAATACCAGTTTTTTATTCAGGGTGGAACTTGTTCTTCTGAGTTAATTCGTATCACTCAGTTCCTTGGGGGGAGTGGTGGTACGTTGAGTTACATGTCCCCAAATGATCAGACCACTTCAAACAACTGGGTAGAAAACAATCCAACTACCAACCTCCACCAGATCCAACCTTAACTGGATCAGGCAACCAGTTGTTAAGACAGGCCCTTTTTAGTCTTGCTTTGAAAGCATATACACACCTCTGAGCATATCCTCGGGGCGTGTTTATTTGCATTCTCGATTGGATGTTCTCATTTTGAGTTGCCCCGCGATTTCCCAGGAAGCAGCGAAGCATCCCCTGACCATGGCAGCGAGAAGACCTCTGAATCCAAACCCCCGTTGCACTGACTCTCGGTCATTTCTCACCTTGTCCGTCATCTTTCCCTGATGCTCTGTCTTACCTCCTCTGTCATTAGTTCTCTGCGGAAGGACCACGAGGGATACTTAGACTCCACTAGGTCAGCAAGGCTTGTCCGGCGACTGTAAACCACAGCGGTCTCCCCAGCCTGTGTGCTGTGTGTGCTTGAAGCAGAGGCCGGGTGTGAAGTCTCGGCAGAGGCGGCAGCCCCACACCTGCTCCTGATGCCTGGACAGGAACCAGACGCACAGTATGCAGCACTGGTTTCCAGAACAGTCTCAGGGTTTCTTGATGGAGAGACTGATGAGGGTTATTGATCTCACTCTTCGTTGATAAGCATATGCCATACTGGCTGCTCTCCCAGAAACAGACCCACAGTTCAGGAGCAGGACTGCCACCTCTCAACAACCATTTTTAAGTGGAGTGGAGAGCCCCCTCACAGGGGGTCTGGGCAATTCTGGGAGGCATCCATATGACCCCTTTCAGAGGTTCCCTGCTGGCTGTGGGTCCCCATTTCTCCTGGGTCTCTTTGGTAACCCCTCATAGGAATCCTGAGTCTGAAAACAGTGCTTTAGATTGTATACGGGCTCCTTCTGCAAACCACTGACAACTGGCCCAAGGCCTAATAATAGCAGCAGTAATAGTAGTAATAATAATTGCTACAACCATTTAGAGCTCTCTATGTGCCAAGCGCCCACACACCAAGCCCCAGACAGGCTCATTAGCTCATCCAGAGCACAGCGCCCATGCTGGAGCTGGGAGTTAAATCCAGGCCCGGCTTCCTCTCCAGGGCTGGCGTCGGATGTTTGCTGAGCAGGAAGAAATCCTCCCTTGCTGCCGGTCCTGAGTGTGCCGGTGGAGATCGGGGTGTGGGCGCCCTGTCCCAGCCCCTCTTCGGTACATTTCATCCTGGCTCCTCGCAGTCTCCACGTCTCTCCTCCTTCCAGCTTCCCAGCGACTATACGTCTTCCACACAGCGGGGCGGGGTAATTCGCTGCATGCCAGGCAGGAACTGCATAGTAATAACAATAATTCTTGGTACTTAGAGCTCCTCAGCCGAGGACGTCGCCCAAGCTTAAAGAAATGTACGCATGTCTGTTCACAGCAGTGTGGAGGGGGTGGTCTGGGGCTCCCTGCCAGGCCTGGGAGAGATGTGTGCAAGTTAAGGACGAAACACCGGGCCTTCCCCACGGGGAACTCCTCACCAGACATGGACCTGAGAAAGGGGCCGAATCGGGCAAGGCGGGCCAGAGTCGGGGCCTCCCGTCTCCCTGAAGCCCCTTTGCATGTGCAGCCTGGCTAGTCTGCTGCCTCCTGGAGCCTGTGGCTTCAGGCGCTGATGAGAAAGGCCGTCCATCAGCTGGTCTCTGTGAGGAATCAGCCCAGAGCCCAGGCCTTCTCTCCCGGAGCTGTCCCCATGGTGGAACCCCCAGGGCTCTGGGTGGGTCTCATGCCTGCTCCCTGTCCTCTCTCCCTCAGATCCCCCTCTGCTGTCTCCATCATTCTCTCTGCCCCGTGGTGTGGTCCCCTATCTCTGCAACAAGAGTGAACTCACACACAGGCTTTTCCCAACAGTCTCCACACCCCAGGCCCGACGCAGCCTTCCCCGGGGGCACCTGAGGGGAGCCAGGGGCTCTGGAGCTGAGGGTCAAGGTCCTAGAACCTCCTTTTCTACTTCCATCCTCCGCTGCCCCTTCCTTGCCAGGGGTGAGCCCCTGGGCTTGCTTCCCTCCAACCTGGACCTGTCGGATGTGCCGCTCTCCACGTGCCTAGTCTGAAGTCTGCCCCTTTTGGCCAAACCAGCTTGTCAACCTCTGCACCCCCATATGACTCACTAGAGAGATGGAGCCACTTAAAAGGAAACACTGAACTTGGGAGTTAAGTCCATCAGCTGGGAAATACTCTCATAGCCTTGGGTTAAGGGTAAGTCACTGGTTTGATTCTCACACATACAGCAGGGGGCATCCTCTTGGGGCACAGAGCACATGTCTGGTTCCCTGGAGACCACATCGTCACTGGCAGAAAAATAACAAGCACAGCCCGCTGGTGACCCCTTACCTGTGAATCCACCTTCTGGAGGTGGAAAGACGTGTGGAGAAGTAACAGACATTGTCCCTACTCTCAGGGAGCACAGAGTCTGAGAGGGAAGCCATGGAAACACTCAAATATTCACACTCAGATACTAAGACATCTCGATTTTCAGGCACGTGCCAAACCCTTATTCCAAACATGTCCCAAGCTCTGAGACCAAAAGGTGGTTCCCACCTTGGCTCGGTCACAGTGAGAAATCCAGGAGAAAAAGAGCAATTTAGCCCAGGTAGATGAGACACATTTCCACCGTAAAATCACTGGAGCTTTTCCCTCTGACTCAAAGCAAACACATTTGTCAAACACACCATAAATATACATTTGCACTATTTATTACCTCTGCCTATAAAAGAAAATTGTATTAGGTGATTGTGCTGAAAATGTGTCAAAAATATAATTTGCATCTCTTTTATGTGGGTGTTTTTGTGGGCATTTGCTATATTTCAATTTGCTAATATACATATATATCTCTGCAGAGACATGTATAAATGCTGTTTAGTTCTTCTGATCTTTGTTTTTATTTTCGTGGCATAAAAATTTCAATATAATTTGTGATTCTAAAAATATTGCTTTTGAAAAATACGGTATGGATCCTTCGTTCCCTTAATTCCCATAATCCAATACAATAAAACATTTACTAAAAGTATATTAAAGAGAATGTCCTGGAGGATTTGCTTGTCTTTGACACACTGCCACTGGAGGATTGTGCCGAACGTTTTCTGTGTTGTTCTGAATTTCACAGAATCCATGTCTCTTCCGTTGGGCAAACGTCCCCAAGCTCTCCCTTCACGGGGGATGGGAAGACTCCTTTTCCCTCTTAGCAGTCCTCTAAACCACAGGGAGTGGATTTCGGGTATCAGATCTTGTGCTTTTCTCTGCAGGTGGCATGCGTTTTGAGAAGAGGCATATTCTTCTGCATTATTTTTATTTACAGCATCTAAAAGCATCCGCATGTTACAAAAAGGACTGTTGCAGTCATGTCTTTTGTTGGTCCCCCTCAGCCACCTTAGGAAGCAGGTCGACAGCCCGCCGTGTGAGGGAGGAAGGGACAAAGCCCAAGGGGAGGTGATGTCACTTTAGGGTCACACAGAAAATCATTAAAAGATTAAAACTCAGGTCTCTCAAGTGTTCTGCTTTGCTGTTAGAAATGCCATCCCAGCCCTAACCGGTTTGGCTCAGTGGATAGAGCGTCAGCCTGCGGACTCAAGGGTCCCAGGTTTGATTCCGGTCAAGGGCATGGACCTTGGTTGAGGGCACAACCCCAGTAGGGAGTGTGCAGGAGGCAGCTGATGAATGTTTCTAACTCTCTATCCCTCTCCCTTCCTCTCTGTAAAAAATATCAATAAAATATATTTAAAAAATAAATAAAATAAAGTTGATTCCAGAGAGAGGAAGAGGGAGAGAGAGAAGCATCTACTGGTTGCTTCCTGCACATGGATTGAACCCACAATCTGGTCATGTGCTCTGACCAGGAACCGAATCCATCACTTTAAAAAAAAAAGAAAAGAAAAGAAATGCCATCCCAGTTTCTTTTTCTCGTCAACAAGCCATCTACCAAAGAGCTCCCTACAGCCCAGGCCCGCTTCCCCCAACATGCTCTTTCCCCCCAAATGATTATTTCCTAACTTGGTCATTCCACAAACATCTATTGAATGCCCACCATGTGCCAGGCTATCTGGGGTTTGGACAGGGATCTAAAATGAGGTCCATTAAAAGGGGCGGGAGTGGGGGACTGTTGGCAGAAGGTCAGTTTCCACATTAGGGACTCACATTCAAATGTATCATGTTCGTTCCAGGAATCATCTCCTTGGACTCTGTAGGAATTCTCCGTGGGGCTCTCAGCTCGGTCCCAACAGAATCCTAAATGGGCCCCTCTTACCCTGCGATGTATGTTCTTCCTAATGTTCAACTGGCTTACGTGGCTTTTGCAAAGAGATGGTAGAGAAATGGGAATAAATTGTTCTACCAATGGATTTGCTTGTAATTCACTTTAATTCCTGCCGTGAGAAACCGGTTACTTACTCTTTTGAGCACGTGACATTTTTACACGAAATGATCATTCCTCAAATAGCTGGTGGGAGCTGGACTGGCGGGGGTGTCCTCTCCTGAGGAAAGGTCAGTAACACGGTTACTTTTCTAAACAATGCCGTGGGCATGTGTGAGAAGATCCCAAAGAACCTAACAGGTTCCAGCGAGCTGACCCTTCCCATAGGACATCTGCCCACAGCACCCAGGGCAGGCTGTCGGCTTCTCAGACCCAATCCGCAGAGCTGGGTCCCCCAGGACGCCTGGAGCTGCCGTCCCTGCACGCTAGGGGTCGGTGTTGCATCCACACTACCCCACAGGCCCTGGCGGGTGGCTACCAGTCCTGTAAGTGCCTAGGGCAGAGGATCCACTAGGCTTTCAGCGGCTCCTGAGCCCAAGGCCAGGGGACAGCACTAGGAGCAGGGCTGCCAGGCTCCAACGGACTGAGGCTTGGAGGGTGGGAAGTTCAGCTCCTGCTGGTGACTGCCCACCCCAAGACCCCCTAAGTTGTGCTGAGTCCATGCCTGAAGGGAACAGGTCAAACCCCCAGGAGGGTGTGGCCTCCTCTGTCTCAGCGATATGTGGTGAGGTGGGGAGAAAAGGGCAGAATCCTAGAGAGGCCCGACCTGGGAGCTGAGGTTCACTCAGCGCAGTGTGGTCCACTCTAGACCATTGGGGCCCTCAGCGGGGAGCAGTAGGTGGCATGGGGTGGGGGGATGGTCTCCAGAGCAAGAGAGGTTTGCACCCACGGGCGTGAGCATTAGCCAGGGGGCAGGACTGACTTGGGAAGGAGGGCGCCTGCTCCCCTCCAGGGTTCCTTGGCGGAGCTCCAAGGGGACGTCAGTCTGGACGGCATCTGGACTGCGTGACTTCCCTGAAGCTGGCTGTGGCGTGGCCTGGAGCCAGCAGCCCACCCACCCTCTCTCTGGAAGGAGGCCACTTTGTCTGCCTGCCTGGTGCTGCGCCAGGCGCTCCAGCCTCAGGGAATAGTCGCCTGCAGAAAACGTGCGCTCTGTGTGTCCCTGGGAGAAGCAAAAATGCTGCCATTGTCTACAGAATGGTGCCTTCTCCCCCCAGAACATGGCTGCAGGTAGAGAAAGCGGGAGAGAGAGAAACACACGAGACACCAAGTGCAGAATGATGTCAGTGTGCGAGGCGCCCCTCCATTTTTCACATCGTTCCCCATTTCCAATAGCTCCCGGGTGCCGGGGAGGAAAGGCGCAAGTTTAAAAAACAATTAGTGGGACATGTGGTGTTCATTCTTGGCTGGAACGATGCAGCCTCATCTGCCGCAAATACTCTGCAGTCTTTCATGAAAAATGTTTTAGAACTAATGAGCTATATTTGCATTCCCCGTAGGATGGATTCGGAATTTTTCATCTACGCCGCACCGTGAAAAATGAATGTGTTTGGCACAGAAGTCGTTTGAACATAAAGCCCAGCCTCGCTGGAAAGACAACCTTCAGAGAAAAAAAAAAACAAACTTTTCAAGTAACTTAGCTCATTCGCATTTGCTTCCACTGGGGAAGGTCAGGCTCGTGTGAAAGATGGAAATTTCCCGCACAAACCTAGATGCTGATGAGATGTGTTTTTGTAGATAATCTGCAGCAGTGAAATTTTTCATAATGTCACTGCAAAATAAATTAAAATGTTCATCTTCATATGGCTGCTTCCATTGCATTAAAATAAATGTTGCAAGCTCATTTAATTAGTATAGTTAGGAATGTCTCGTCCCTGCTTCACTGACTCTCCAAATCACAAGTTAATTTGTCAAAATCAGACCATTGTTTTTCCTTCATTCTTCATTACTACAGACAGCCCCATTTAAATAAATGTTTATGCTACAGAGAGCAGAGCACTGAACAACCCCAAATATTTTCCTAAGCCAGCACTGGAAAAGTTTAAAACATGAGACGTGAAGATGTGTTTTCCCCTCCTGTTGTGGTTATTGGATATTTGACTCGCTGGAAAGGTACAAAATTGAGCGGCCCGCTGTAACTGATACTGCTGTGGCCGCCATCGCTCTGTTGCTGGGTTGCATCCTCTTGAAAATGTTTTTTTTCCCTGGATCTCCAAGACAAACAATGACAAAAGATACCATCTCAATAAATTACCCTCATCAAATCACTCTCTTCAAGAACCCTTGTTTAATCAATTAGTCGGTGTGAAGGGGGAGGTTGAACTTGAAAGGGGCGGTTCTGGTTTTCACAACCCTTTGCTCACCATGTTGGGCTGTGAGCAGCCAGGCTTTCCCGCTGAAAGTTAAGAGATAACCAAACTCCACTTCTTCTTTCCTCCCTTACTTCCTGACCTTCCCAAACCCCCAGGAAAATCAAAAGTAGCCATGGCCATGGATAAAGCATGAGCCCCTGGCAATAGGAGTGTGTTGGGGTTAAGGAGGGACACCAGGGGGAGGGGATGCAGGTGATTGGCTGAGGTGTTACATCTGTGGAGTCTTCTGAACAGCATCCAGCAGGAATGAATGAAAGAGCTTAGGAGACCGTTATCAGCACCCCACACTAATGAGGCCTTGCATTCTGGCAGGTAGAGACTCCTCTACCGGAAAATGCCGCACTGCTCAGCTCTAGGTTCAGCCCCAACCAGAGGAAGGTCAGCTTTCCTCCCTGAAGCTTTGTCTGTCACCATGACGCCATCCTCCCTCCTCCGTGAAGAAGCTAAAAGACAGGTGAGCCTTTTCTTCTTACTGGGTAGAGTTTTCTTGTCCTGTCACCCATCTTCTTCTGCTCTCTTGCGCTGAATGATTTTTTTCCCTTTGAGCAAGTGGGTGCAAGCAAGCAGATGTGGGTCTTCAGGTTTCTCGCTCTGTCTGCCTGGTGCTGCGCCAGCCGCTCCTGCCTGTGGCCCTGGAGGGGAGGCCTCCAGTGACGCTGCCCTCGACTGCAGACAATGATGAGACTTACCATCATTGCTCTGACTTCTGATGAATGGCGAGAAATGGATCAAGGAAAGGATCTAAAGACTCGATGTGTGTGTCCCCTCCAAGATGTATGTGTTGAAACATAATCCCCAATGTGATGGTATTAGGAAGTGGGGCCTTTCGGAGGTGATTATGTCTCAAGGGTGGAGCCCTTAGGGATGGGATTGCCCTTATAAAAGAGACTTTAGGAAGCTCTACTGTCCCTCCACGTGTGAGGACATAGCGGGAAGACCACTGTCTGTCTATGAACTAGGAAGCCGACCCTCATAGGCTCCGAGCCTGCTCTTGGACTTTGATCTTGGACTGTAAGAAATAAATGTTTGCTGACAAGAAGCCATCCGGTCTATGGTGTTTTGGTTGTAACAGCCCGCAAAGAGTTTACAGCCCAGTGAAGGATGAACTCGTACTGGGTATGGCTGTGCCCTAAGGGGAAGTATCTGGGGTCCGAACAGGGGTCAGGCGACTGGTCTTCAAGGAAAACCCATTGAACAGCATTCCATATATTCAAGAATCACATGTAATCTTTAAATTGGCATGTATATTTAGTGAATGACATTGTTAAGGTGTATAAGAAATTTATACAAAATCAGTAAGAGATATGTGATTGTTATTGAAGACAAAGTAGCATATACTTTATTGCATTTTATAAAAATATGTTTTATTGATTTTTAGAAAGAGAGGAAGGGAGACAGAGAGATAGAAACATTGACGAGAGAGGACCATTGACGAGAGGGGAACATCATCGATGAGCTGCCTCCTGCACGGCCCCTACTAGGGATTGATCCCAAAACCTGAGCACGTGCCCTGACTGGGAATTGAACCGGCAAGCTCTTGGTTCCTGGGTCGAAGCTCAACCCCTAAACCACACCAGCCAGGCTATAGCATTTTCTAAAAGATCTGACTTTCAAAAATATTCCAAACAGGAGAAATGCCTGGGGGATGAATGACATGGAAACTTTTGAACATATAGATGAATTTTTTTAAATGAAAAATCTATCCATCAGATAAACAAAATGTGGTCCTTTCATATAATGAGATATTATTCAGCCACAAAAAGAAATAAAGTACTTATATATGCTACAAAATGGATGAAGCTTGAAAACATTATGCTAAATAAAAGCAAAATACAAAAGGCCATGTATTGTGTGATTCCAATTATATTAAATGCCCAGAATAGGCAAATCCATAGAGATAGGAAGTAGATCCGTGGTTGCCAGGGGCTGGAGGAGGGAGGAATAGTGATTGTTGACAAGTACAGGAGGTTTCTTTTTGGGGTGATGAAAATGTCCTGAAGTAGATAGTGGTGATGGTTACACTTGTGAATATACTAAAACCACTGACTTGTACACTTTAAACTGGTGAATTTTACGGTATGTAAATTTCATCTCAATAAAAAAACATATATGACAATTCTCAAGCATATAAATAAAAATTTTCAAATCATAACTGTTTTTAACTGAGAAATTCTCAACGCAATCTCACAGCACATCAAATAATCGGGTACAGAAAACATACACATAGAGAGGGGAAGCTACTAGTATAAAGATCACAGGGGAAAGGGGCCTCCACTTATGTGGAAATATATCAGGGTCTGAAGCAAACTTCTCACTCAGGGCTACGAAGGGCCCGACCATGACTGGTGGGCCTGCATCTCTCCTGCTCATTCCAGAACCAAATTCATTCCAGACCGGATCACCCCCCAACAGAAACACCTGTGGTTTACCTCGCTGACAAGCAGCCCTTTCTCTGGCCCCCGGTGGTGGAAATTAGAGAACAATTAGTGCAAATCAGCGTTTACAGGTGAGATGAGTTTTTCAGGAGGGAGAAGGAAAGGATTCGAAGCAGCCAAGCAAAGGACTCCGCGTCGGAACCCAGGTAGGCCTCCCGTAATAAATACATTTATTGCTTGGACAGTAAAAAGTACTGGAGAGTTTAAAATAAATTCAGAGTTATTTAAACTTAATTTATGGCCAGGAAAATAAACTCTCTCTTCCACCATTAATGTTTTTTATCTGGGCCATCAAACGTCACACGCTACTGATTTTGGATGTAAGGTCACTGGAAACAACATATCAGAGGTGTCAGCACCACAAATCAAGTGAAATTCCCTTAAAAATAAAAACGTCAGGAGTAAAATAATAGGCAATAGTTATTTCATGCTATGAAAGACTTGTAATATATCAAAGGGTTCACCTTTCTCTACCTTTATGATGTATCGCTTTGAACACTAAATACACTTCTGCTTAACGGATAAAGTAAAGAAAGCGGGCGCCGGCGAGCTGATGATAATAAGAATAACGGCATACAATAAAACTATTTGGAGGCGCATAAACACGAGAAGGCAGACTGCTGAATGTACCAAGACAAACAGTGACCCTGCATATAGGGAGATCTGCCGCCTAGCATGTCAGTTATTTTAAGGGGTCATCTTAAAGGTCGCCTCCACTGGTGTCTTTGAAATCAGAATACAAATCAGATTGGATTCTGGGAAGGAAAAAAAAACAATGAATGTCTTCGAGCTTGCAAGCTGGTATAGTTTTACATAGAAGTCCCAATCCTGAGGCAATCCTCCGGTCTTTAAAAAAAGGACTGTAAAAAAACCCCAAAATAAAACGAACAAAACAAAGCAAAACCGGAAGCAAGCTCCAACGGGCGGGAGGAGAGGCGAGATAAAGGGACTTGGAGCAGACGGGCTCTTTATGATCCTGACAGGCAGTGGCCCTGGCCGTGGTGCGTGGCTGCAAACGCATTAACTCCCGGCACGGGAAATCCGCCCAGGATGACACTATGCAAAGGCATCTGACTGAAAGGGTTAGCAAAGCCTCCGGTAAAAATGACTTTGTTTCATCCTTGTGACACATCTCACAGCGATTTCTAGGACGTGGAAGGTAAAAAATCTCACTTCCTGATTCGGGAACTCATAATGCGGTGGATGAGATGGCTCTGGGGAAGGATAAAGGAATAGGAGCCATTCGTGGATAAGCACAGATTTCGCCCAAGATGGTAGTGAGCAGTTAGAGAAAAGCCATAATACTTTGGTTTAAGCCTCCCAAAGTCCTTCAATCATTGGGAGAAGGTGGAGGGGGCAGAGGAGGTCAGGTTTGCCCTGTGGCAGGGGTGGCTGCGGGGCCAGTGTATCTGGCTTTAAGTTGCCCAGCTGGGTCATAGCACTGTTGCCCTGCGTCCCAGAAAGGGGACCTATGGTTGACTCCACAGTGGAATATCCCGCTTGGCTGTGGTGGCTATAGAACTCAAAAGACTGGATAATGCTTCTCCCTTCCTGTGACAGACAAGGAAACTGGGGCCCTGGCCCAGGAGAGAAGTGCTTGGGGGCAGAGCCAGGACGGGAGCCTCCACTGTGCTCCTGGCTCCGGCCAAGCCACTTGGGTGAATGTCACCCACAAGTCCCACGTGTTCCAATCGGGAGGCAGGCTCCCCCAAATAACCTCCAATCCGCCCTTGACGTAACATGCATGTGATCCTAGTAAATCACTGACTTCTCTGCACCTCAGTTTCCCCACGAAGCTGTTCGATATCTGTGCCCATCACTTTTGAGAACACCTCTCTCATGCTGGGTGTTTTAGTTAGGAAAGACTCCCTGTGCCTGTATCGTCTAGTTGTTAAAAAACCAGATGTCTACATTGGAGTCTGGCTCTCATACTTTGTCCACAAAATTGGGGTGGCAATAATAAAAGTCAGCTGGTGTGGTGCTGTGGGGATGAAATAGAAAACTCCCAGGATCACAAAGTGAGCATTTAATAAACCACAGAGCACAAGGAGTCCCTTGAAGTTGAGAGCACCTGGCCTGGGGTCCTGGTTCTCCGCTGCCCTGCGACCTGGCACACCAGCCCTCCCCTGCAGACCGGGGACCTGAGTGTGCAGTGAGCGTGGGACCAATGCATGATTTGGAGAATGCAAACCCCATTGCAGCCCGAGGCTTCCCTACTCCAGGCTGTCATTCACTGAACAATCTGCTCAAATGATGGGTGGTTCCTTGGATCAAGGTGGGGTTTGATTCGAGTCACATCGTGAGAGACAAGAACCTCGGTGCCAGCCAGCACCCCATTTATTTGTGGATTTGGATTATTAAAGACAAATGATATGGAGGCAGTTCTATGAGCATCGAATGAATTATTTATACATTCAATTAAACTGTTTTATTGGAGAACTCATACCTGTTTAACTCTTGAGTCTTCAGCCTGGTGTGTGGGAATTCTATTGAATTCTAATCACTTTCCAAATTTTGCTTTGGGTACCACCTTAAAAATTCATGCCTTAGGGCTACTTGGCAAAGAGATATCCATACTCAAGGCTTTATAAAGAAAAGAAAAGATCAAAACCAAACTTAGGTTTGAGAAACCCATCAATTTCTACAAAATGTTTCTTGGAGAATCTGTTTTTGAATGGATTAGACCTTTGAAAATGGAGAGTGAGAGATATTTAAAATCTAATGTAATGATACAGCACTTTTATGCATTTTTCCCAACTTTAAAGAGAGATTTCTCTTCCTTCAGGCACGCAATTTCACTCAAAAGTAATTGCTAACCCGGCCTCATTCTATTACTTGTAAATTCAATATAATTAGAGACATATTCAGTTCATTACCAGCTTGAAGTGTTGCCCAGCTTTTTTTTTTTTTTTCAGACTATTGCCTTTTCAAAACACTTTATTAAAAACTTGTTTTAGTATCACATTCTTTAAAGGAACATAATAACTCCCAGTACATTTTATAGGAATCGCTCAAAAAATACAGGTCTCAATGCCAGAAACTAATAAACTCAAATCACAGAGCTTCCATCAGAAGGTCTGCCATAAACTGTTGCAGAGCAGCGTGGGCATGTTGGGCCTGGCAATCGAAATCCGTGTGCTCTCATACAAAGTTTCTGAGGGGTGCTCTAATGCATAGTTTCACCGCGGAAAACTGTCACCCGGCCTTGCAATTTAAAAACCTTGTTCTTACTCCATTGACTGTAATGCAATTTAGCCCCTAAATATCCTTTTTTCTCTGAAGAACTCCAAGCACTTTTCCACTCTATTACCAGAAGTGTCAACCTTGTGGGCTGGCATTCCTTAGTCCTGATTCATGGTGTGAGATGCTTAGATGGGCAACAGTTTTCAGGCCAGACCCTTGGCATGAGGAGTTTGGGCCTTGCTGCTTCAAGGAGGTGCTCCAGTCCTGGGGAGAGGGAATTTTAAAGGGGGAGAACGCCCTGTGCAAGGATGAGTCCACACTGACACCTGAAACCCCGAGGTGAGTCATCGGGTTTCATGGCCTGTGTGTTCAACGGCTGGCAAGGTTGAAAGCTTGAGCAAACGAGCCTCTGAGTACACATGAGACACAACGCCAGCTCCTCAGAGAGCACTGGACCAGAGCAGGCAGGCCCTCCTGGAACCAAGAGCCGGGCGAGGGAGGCTGGCTTCACGGAGAAGCGGTGCTGATGCAAGAGAGAGAG
The DNA here is from genome assembly GCF_963259705.1 of Myotis daubentonii. Taxonomy (NCBI): domain Eukaryota; kingdom Metazoa; phylum Chordata; class Mammalia; order Chiroptera; family Vespertilionidae; genus Myotis; species Myotis daubentonii. The sequence continues at coordinate 64,162,094 of NC_081849.1, forward strand.
CTGCTCCAGGCCACCTGTCACCTGGCGAGCTGTGCACCTGCCAGGTGGAAAGCACAGTTGACATCACAGTTTAGGCAGGGCCATTCCTGGGGACTCATTTCTTAAATCTACTGTTATTTCAAATGCTGCATTCTGGAGGGCACTGCTTCAAATAGGTGATTTTTTAAAACCTCCCCATAATGAATGAAAGCATGAAAATTTGCCTGCTGGAATCTGGAAGGTATTTCTCTGATTGTTGTCTCACTATCCCTGGTCAATAGCATGTGGATTGGGGGGGCGGGGGGGGGGGGTCCTCAGCACACTGGCTTACTAGTTGTAAGGATGGTGACTCTCCAGTAGATAGGCTGAGGCTAAGTTGAGTGGCTGGACACTTTTTAAATTTCCAATTAACATAGCTGGTCATTCTCTTAATTTCAAATGAAATACAGAAATTTGAGCCACCGGCACAAACTAATTTCCCGTTCTAAGATCCAAGCGTTTACTTCGCTGGGAAGGGAAGGTTCCATCACAAAGAAATAAGCATTTTCTCCTCCTTCTTCTGAATTTTATCAGTGAAAGGTCTGGGATACAGTCCCCAGTGAAATGCTCGAATCTGAACAATGTATTTTATTTTTGATAATAAATTAAAATTCTAATTCAACTTCTATTCAACTTTAGGAACCTCTGACCTCATATACATGCAGATAACCAAAGGTAGAGTATAGTTGATAATTATTCTATATGAACAAACTCATTAGTTATAAATGAGAAGAGCTGACAAGTTGAGTGTATCTCCATGTCTGCAAATCTATTTGGCTTAATTTGCAAAACTAGGAAAAGAAATAGCCAAGTTATTTTAAAAAACAATAACAATGCAGTACAACTTATTTTTACAAAACTGATTTGGTTCACATTAGCATAAAAAAATGAAATACTTAGGTATAAATTTAACAAACTCTGTATAAGGTCTACATGAAGAAAACCACAAAACTGATGAAAGTAAAAGGAAGTCTAAATAAATGGAGAAGTAGTCTGTGTTCACAGGTAGGAAGATTCAGTGTGGTCCAGGTTTAAGTTCTTCCCAAGTTGATATATAGATCAAACTCAATTCTAGTCTAAATCTCAACAAATCATTTTGTGGATAATGACAAACTGATTCTGAAGTTTAGATGGAGAGGCAAGACTAGAATAAGCAACACAATATTGAAGACGAACGGAATTGGAGGACGGACACTTCTCAACCTCAAGAATTACTATAAAGTTACAGTAATTAAGACAGTGTGGCATTGGCAATAAATAAATAGACAAATGGATCAGTTAACAGAGTACAGAGCCCATAAATATAGTCAACAATATAATACACAAATATAGGCAACTCATCTTTGACAAAGTACCAAAGGCAATTAAACAGAGAAAGAAAAAATCTTTCCAACTAACAGTTGCAGAAAAAAAAAGAATCTAAGAACTGACCTTATACCCTTCACAAAAATTAACTTTAGATGGATCATAGGCCTCAATATAAAATGCAAAACTATAAAACTTAGAAGATAACATGGGGGTGGGGGGAGGAATCCAGGTGATCTTTGTTTGGTCCTGAGCTTTAAGATTAAAAACAAAACAATCAACCAAGCATAATCCCAGAAAAATAAACAAACCACCACTTCATTAAAGTGAAAAATGTCTGCTCTGTAAAAGATAGTGTAAAGAGAATGCAAAGACAAGCCACAGACTGGGAGAGAAATCTTTGCAACACACATACCTGATAAAAGACTTGGATCAAAAATATTCAAGGAACTCTGAAAGCACGACAGTAAGAAGCTTACTGGTGGGTCTCAGATTTCTGCTGGACATCCCTGCCCCCGTGTTCTGCCTGGCACCCTTCTCTGGCTTCAGGTTCTTATGAGCACCCATTCTCACCTTTACCTGTTGTGCTGTGTGGGGAACGCGGGTAGCGCGGCAGCCAATGGAAATCATTCTCCGGCCCACAGGTGCCAGCTGGCGACGCTGCGGTGGCCACATGACGGAGAAAGGGGGCCCGGGCAGAAACGGGGAGGAGAGGAGGACCATGTCCTGCTGGAAGATGCGAGGGCAGGAGGGATTGCACCCGCTGGTTCAGTTCAAATCAACTAACACACGCTGAGTGGCGCCGCTGTGTGCACACGGCCGGGGCTCAGCATCGCGCTGTGTCGGTGGTGTGTCTGTACGATGTATGTGTGTGTGCATGTGTGTGCGTGCACACATGAGCCTGCACAGGAAGAAGCAGATAAATGTTTAAAAATAAAGACAGTGCTTCTGTCTTCAGGAGCTTCCTATCTAAATGAGAGGTTAAAAAGCCAAAAAGTTTTATTTCGTTCAAACCATGGAATATGAAAAGGCAGAAACAAATGAAGTGCAAAGACGAACTTTCAATGCTGGTGGAGGGTATTCAAGAAGGAGTCCTGGTGGAGGTGGCACCTTAAATGACAGGAAGGAGCACAACATTCGTACCCTAACTCATTCAGTACAGATTTATTGAGTAGCTACTATGTGTCAGGCACTGTGCTGGGCCCTGGGGAGGCCGTGGCAAAGAAAAACAGACGCCGCTCGTGGCTAGAGAGTGAAGAACATTTGAGACAAAAAGAAACGGAAAGAACAAAGGTACAGAGACAAGAAAATGCCAATTAGAGCATGGCCGTGATGTTGGGGAAGAAGCAGCAGCTGGGAAGGCAGTTGGAGGCACGGCTGGGAGGGTTCGAATGCCAGACTGTGAGCTTGAACTTCATCCAGGAACCATGTGGTCACAGAGGCCTGTCTGTAGAGATGCAGGGAAGTCAAGGAGGGGGTGCCTCGGGCAGAGCTGGGACTGAGCATGCCTGATGGGGTAGCACCAGCAGAGAAAGGGTCAGAGAGGGGAGACCCAGGGGACAGAGCTAGAGCAGCAGCAACCAAGGAGCTGGCGCCTGAGGGGCCTCGACAAGGGAAACGACGAATGAGAGGGGGCAGAAGCTGGTGGTGGAGGTGGCCGCTGTCAGACACAGGCCTGCCTTTTATAGGTTGTGGTAACTAGGCCGTCGCTTAACCTCTGAGTCTCCGTTTCTTCATCAGCAAAACCTACACCACCAGAGGAGTTTGGAGAAGTGAAAATAAACTGCATGGAGTTTAGACACTGGATAAGCAGCAATTCTTGGACATGCATGGCGAAATAAGTAGGACATCCACTCATTTAACTTGTCTTGACTTATTTGCATAGGGCAGGTACTATCCCAGATCCTGCAGACATACAGAGGAGCTTGCCCTGGCCCCTGGGGACAGGACTGAGTGGCTGAGGGGTCCGGCACGTCTTTACAAAGCGGGGTGGGGTGGGGCGTTGCTGTTCCATGGGTGCTGAGTTTCAGTTGCAAGAGGAAGAGTTCTGAAAACGGATGTTGGTGATGGTGGTCGGGTAATCGTGTGAATGTACAGAACACACAGCACTGCACAGTTCATGGTAAGATGGTCATGTTATCTTATAAATGTGTTTAAGCACGATTAAAAATAAAATAATAAATAAGAGCAGATTTAAGAGATAACTTTTTCGAAAAGAAAAAAAGTCTTTACAGTTTCAAGTCTTTGTGAATCGTGCAAAAAATGGGACAATCTAGAGCAGTGGTTCTCAACCTTCCTAATGCCGTGACCCTTTAATACAGTTCCTCATGTTGTGGTGACCCCCCAATTTCATTGTTACAAATTGAACATAATTAAAGCATAGTGATTAATCACAAAAACAATATGTAATTATATATGTGTTTTCTGATGGTCTTAGGCGACCCCTGTGAAAGGGTCGTTCGACCCCCAAAGTGGTCACGACCCACAAGTTGAGAACCGCTGATCTACAGGGTCCCACTTGGGGTAGATGGAGAGCTGAGTGGTTTGGACTCTGTGTTGAAGGCGCCCTGCTAGCCAGAGGGATGTGAAGTGGGAGGGGGAGAGAGGCTGGCAAGGAAGACACACATACCAGGTGGGCTGAGGGCACTGAGTGGGGTGACACGGAGGAAATGGATCTCAGAGAAGAGAGAGGGTGAGGGGGCAGGGGCTTTGCTGGTGACAGAGAATGGGGATACCCAGGAAAAGTAAACAGGACAGTGGTCACAGGAAAGCCAGGCCTCGTGGGGGAGGAGGGTGAGAAGGGCGAGCATGAGGAGGAGAGAGGGGCCTTGGCCCCAGGCATCACCAGGGCCACATACCTGGTCATGTGCAGCCTGTCCGTCTCTGGCTCCACCACCCACAGGTCCTGGCTCCCACCTTGCCCACCTGTCTCCTCGCCTGGCTCTGACCTTCCTTCAAGCCACTGATCTCTGGAACCACCTGAATGGCAGTTGTTGGGGTTCATGTGTGGAAGAAAGGAAATGCTCCCCTGAGTATGTTTCACAGCAGATTCAGTGAGTACAGGCTTTGGAGCCAAATGGACCTGGTTTCGGATCCACTCTCTGCCACTTTCCACCCCATGACCTTGAGCAAGATGACTTTTCCTGGCTGGGCCTCAGTCTCCTCCTTTATGGCTCTGAGAAAAGAACTTCCGTCTCGCTTGACTGTTGCGAGGACCACAGGAGAAGATACGCTGAGCCCAGCCCACGGTGCGGGGTGGGTGGCAAGTGGGAGCGCTCCCTCCCCTCCTCTCTGTTTTCAATCTGTTTCCGTGCCGCATGCAATTAAAAGTTTACGATGTTCTAAACCGATTTTCCAATTTAGGAGCAATAAATTGTAAGTCGCTGCTATTTCCCTGAAATGACATTCTTTAGATTGGAGCCTGTTGGATTTCCTTTCCGTCACATCACATGCTATTCACTGCAATTCTAATAAGACACCAGCGCATCTGAGAAGATCACGCCATGGCTGTGAAAGCCACCTACGGGAACAGTCCCACCCCAGACCTCCAACCACTCACTGTCCCTGTGGACTCAGAGGGGGGCCCTTGTTAGCAAAAGTGTCAACGCTTCTGGGTTTAACACCACTGTGCTCACTGATTCCATTACCCTGGCCTTGTAGACCCTCCCACAGACCCTACTGGGCGTGTTTGGGTTACATTGGGATGGGTGTACTGACATGCTTTATGCATTCCCCGACCTACCTGCCCATCTCTGAGGTGCCCTCTCTCTGAGCCCCTCTATGACCGTCAGCCGCCAGCCTCACCAAGGCCAATGGCACCATCCCCTTAACCTCAGGTCCCATCCTCAGAAAGGAGGGAGAAAGCAGCTCTCGGAGTTTCAGTGGATGAGAAGGCCTGTTTCTTTTAGACTGGCCCTGAGGAGCTGGCCCAGGGCTGGAGCCCACCAGGTGAGGCAGAGCCCTGCCCAGGCCCCGCCCTCCTGGTGCCCGAGCCCTGCTGATGACCCAGCCCAGCCACACTTCCCTCACTCTGAAAATTAGCTGCTGGGCAAAGTGTTGTTATCGGGCAAAGCTTTCTATTCCGTGTAAATGCCAATGACTGCAGGGAAAGTAAACAATCCCCAAGCACCTGCTTAATTTAGATTCTTTTTCCAAATATTCACATTAAACCCGAGGAAGCCTGCTTTTCATAATGGACTTCTTCACACAGCTTTTCTCAAACCCTTCACCTGGAATCCCCCGTGCCCTCTTAGGCCCCCAGCATCCTGCCTTTGAAGGTCAGAGGGAGCACGTTCAATCCTGTGGGCACCAGAGAAGTAAACACAAGCAGGCTGGAAGCAACCGAGCAGCTCAGCACACCAATCCCGAGAAGACAGAGAGAGAAAGAGAAGCCCAGCTGGACAAACTGGAAATATGCCCCCAGGGCACAAGGATGCAGGGACCTTCCAAGCCCGTGCTGCAGTGTGTCTGCGTGGGTGGCCGAAACGGGGGCCAGTGGCCTGTTGTCTTATGGGCCATCCGACTGATAGATGGGGACTTCTTGCCGACCAGGCCCACGCCTGATTTATCGGTGCACCCACAGCACCTGTGCAGAGCCTGGTGCGGCTAGGTGTTCCTGCTCATTGGTTGGTTGGATGGATGACCCGGTGTAGGGAGTGCCCAGCAGGCGATGGGAGGACCCTCGGGATGCTGGGGAGGGAGTGTTGCTGGCAGACCAGGCTTTCACCTTTAAGCCCCATGACTATTGATAATATCCGGGCTTTCCTTGAGGACACCCCTTTGTGGGCTGTGTGCTTTGACCTTGTATCCTAAGCCTCAGGTCATTTCACCATGCCTGGCTGAGACAGCGGGTACCTCTGGCAAGCTTGTCTTTGTGGGTGAGGTTTCCATGCACATTTTCTGGTTCCTAAGCTGGGTGTGTCCTACCAGGGGGTGCCAGGCAGCAGGCAGCGCACTGAGAAGGGGGCAGCTCCGTCTGAGGCTGCCACCTGCAGCGGGAAGGCATGGCAGGAGCACTCCCACCCCTGCCTCTGTCCCAGTGGTTCCTGACCTTTTTTTTGGCCGGGTCCCACCTAAGCATCTCTCAAATTCTGATGCCCCCACCCCCGGGACATATAATTCTTATTATTCAAAAAGTGAACTCCTGTTCACATGGAGGAAGCCTAAAAGGCCATTAACTTGGTCTAAACAAGCTTCCAAAGAACATGGCATCCATGAAAGAGAAAAATAAAAGAACAAAAAGACAGTTAAGTACTTAGGAGGAAATCACTAAGAAATTGTTAAAAAAATATAATAATAATATGAAGTGATATGAAAAATAGCAAATAAAGTTTCAAAACATATAATAGAGAACTGAAATACATAAATATGTCACAATATATATTTATATACTATATACGAGGCCCCTAGAACCATAAGAAATGTAAAACATTCACTGATAATAACTCATTCTCAAATTGCACCCCTTAAAAGTAAAATTTCCCCCCTGTGGGGTGTGTGCCCCATGTTGGAAACCCTTGCCCTACACCTAGCCATCCCAGGGCTGGGCCAGGCCAAGGGCAAAGTCGAGTCAGAAATAGGAAATGGGTGCAGAGCAGATAAACTTGGAGGAGAGGAAATTCTGGGGTCTTATATAAAAATCTCGTTTGGTGTTTTATATTTCTTCTGATACATACCCAGAAGTGGAATTGCTGGTCATATGGCAGTTCCATTTTTAATTTTTTGAGGAAACGCCATACTGCTTTCCATAATGGCTCTACCAGTCTGCATTCCCACCAACAGTGCACAAGGATTCCCCTTTGTCCACATCCTCGCCAGCACTTGTTTGTTGATTTATTGATGATAGCCATTCTGACAGCTGTGAGCTGATGTCTCATTGTGGTTTTAATTTGCATCTCTCAGATGATTAGTGACCATGACATCTTTTGATGTGTCTGTTGGCCACCTGTATGTCCTCTTTTGAGAAGTGTCTATTCAGGCCCTCTGCCCATTTTTCAGTTGGATTGGATGGGTTTCTTTTATTCAAAAAGGCACATGCACCCCTATATTTGCCTCAGCGTTATTTACAGTGGACGAGGTATGGAAGCAACCCAAGTGTCCATCGCTAGACAAATGGGTAAAGAAGATGCGGCCCATAAATACAATGGAATAGTATTCATTACTCCTCACACAGAGAAAGACAAATACCGTATGATTTCACTTATATGGGGAATATTAAAAACAAAACAAATGGACAAACAAAGCAGAAACAAACGTATTGATTCGGAGAACAGACTGATGGTCGCCAGATGGGAGCGGGGTGAGGGGGCTGGGTGAACAAGATGAAAGGTATTCAGAAGTACAAATTGCCAGTTATAAAGACCGTCACAGGATGTAAAGGACAGCACAGGGAATATACTCAATCATATTATAACAACTATGTACGGTGTCAGATGGGTCCTGGACTTCTTGGGGTGATCACTTCATAAGGTATTAAAAGTCTAATCACTACATGGTACCTCTGAAATTAATACAATATTGTATGCCAACTGTAACTGAAAAACAAATTGATATATATATATATATATATATATATATATATATATATATATATATATATATATATATAAAATCTCTACTGGGGAAAAAAGGCAAAAATGCAAGGAAGAGCACAGGTAGGCACTGCTGTGGGTTGGCCGATGTCCTGCAGGTTTCGGGGTCTCTGAATAGTCCGACAGGCAGGACCCCATGAAGGGCAGATGCAGGGCATGGTCGAAGGGGCCCGATGACTTTCCCTGAATGGAGGGGTCCTTTCCCGAGAGGGTGACAGGTGTCGACGGGGCCCCGTTTCCTGCTCAGAGCCGAGCTGGCTCCAGGCGGCTGCAGCTTGGCTGGCCATGGGACGTTCTGGATGTCTGCCCGCGTGTCCCGCACAGGGTTCCCAGTCTGTGTGGACAGTTATGCAAAATTCTCCCTTGTTCTTGGCAAGAGCAAAGACATACTTCAGAGTGATCTCCTAAGAGGAGAAAGGGCTGGGGACCTGACGTTTTATTCAGAAACCAGGAGAATTTCCAGAGACCGAACTTAGTGAGGGAGCTGCGGAGGAGGCTGGCTGCAGGCGTGTGGTTGGATGGAAGAACTGGGGTTCAGAGTCAGGTTAGACGGGGATCAAATCCTGGCATCACCCAGATGGGGGTGAGCTTAGGCACACCGTTCAACCTCTCCGGACCTCCGTTACCTCATCTGCACCAGCGAAGTATGAACACCTCTTACCGTGAGAGCGAGTGCCTCCCAGACGCGCCTGCACACTGGCGCCACACACCTGGGGCTCTTTAAAAAACAGTGAGGTCCAGACATTCTCATTTCATGGGGCTGGGGCGTGGCCTGGGCAGTGAGAATTTATAGGGCTCCCCCAGATGATTCAAATGTGCAGCAAAGGTTGGGAGCCATTCGGTAGAAAGTACTAAGTGCTCAACAAATGTCTGTTCCCTCCAGGATCAGGTCCATAATTTGTAGGGCCTCTTATTGGAAAATTTTTCATAATTTCAAAAGGACGACATCAGAGGGTTAAAGCAAGTTCAGGGCCCTTCTAAGCAGAAACCGACCCTCGCTCTCTCTCCCTCTCACATCGAGTGGAATGATTCCCACGGCGGGTTATGAAGGAAAAGAAACCACACAAGGGGCCACGGGAACGGAAACGAGGCGATCCAAGGCCTCTGGTGGGTCTGCTGCCAGCCGGGCGTGCAGCATCTTTCCCAAGAGCCTGGGGCCCCGACAGAAGAAAGCGCTTGGGTTGTGAGGCTCTGAGGGTGGGTGCCAAGGGGCTTCCACAAACGTAAATGCAGAGCTCATGCCCACCGCTCGCCCCCCCCCCCCCCATCCCCATTCAGCTCATGCATGTGCCCATTTGGCCGGCTCACACTAAGGGCTCAGTGGCTGCTGCTCCCTCACCGGAACCCAGAGCGTCTGGGCCCTGCCTGGCTGGGAGCGAGAGCCTGGCCCTAGGCTGTCAATTGCAGAGTTAGAGGAAACCATTTGGGAAGAATTGGCTTTAGCCCTGACCGGTTTGGCTCAGTGGATAGAGCGTCGGCCTGCAGACTGAAGGGTCCCAGGTTCGATTCCGGTCAAGGGCATGGACCTGGGTTGCGGGCACATCCCCAGTAGGGGGTGTGCAGGAGGCAGCTGATCGATGTTTCTCTCTCATCGATGTTTCTAACTCTCTATCCCTCTCCCTTCCTCTCTGTAAAAAAATCAATAAAATATATTTTTTAAAAAGAATTGGCTTTAAAAAAAGTCAGGGACGGATGAAAAATTTGGGGATTCTTCCTAGTTTCAAGATGGGAAAGGGAGAGTGCTTGGCTCTGAGGACACTCTGGGATTCTGCCCTCTCGGGTCAGCTTCAACCTCCCGTTTACCCCCCCACACCCCCCCCACCCCCCACACCCCCACCCCCGCCGCCCAACACACACACACTCATAATGCTCAGCCCTCCCTACCCAGGTCCTGCCTTTGTCAAGGGGGATAATCAGAGAGTCATCTAAGGAATGACACAATATGGAGCGCTATCTCAGCCCTTCCTGGGAGCAGGGGGAGGAAGCTCAGCTAACATGAGCTCTTCAGGTATCACAGTATCATCCTCCAGAAACCCTGTGAGGCCAGGACTTATTCTCCCCATTAGAAAGTTAGAAAAGCATGACTTACAAGAGGTTCAATAACTTAAGTCAGTTGGTGGGACTTCTAAGATCAGGCCGAGGTCGCCCAGCCTTGGAGCACAGGTGTCTCCACCACCAACTCTGATTTGCACCCTCGGCCCCCACCTAATTCCCAGGTGCGTGTGTGTACTTGATCTACGGACTCTAGAAGGCCAGATGAGGAAGGAAGATGGAATAATGGGGAAAAGGAAGAAAACATCTCAAAGGGATCCTTTCACTATTTGGAAAAAAAAGGGGGGGGATAACTTTGCTCTCTATAGGGGCGATGGAGACCATGGGGACACGATGGCAGTGAGCGTGGCCAGTTCAAGGAGCCGGCATCTGTCGGATTCCAGGGTGGGTGCTGAGCTGCCTGGCACAGCTTTCCAGTTCCAGCAAAGGCAGGCCCCAGGTTCTGCCCTTGGCCCGGGGGCAGACACAGCAGACCCAGCAGGAAGGCCACGTGCCGGCTTCCACGCTGGGCTCTAACTGCCCAGACCAGGGGAGGAGAGAGGAGAGGAATTTCAAGTGCGTGCACCTAGCACCGAGCTCATCACTAGCAGACAAGACATGGGCCATGGCTGTCGAGACCAGGCGCAGCACCGTGGCTCAAAGAATGATGGAGCGGCCTTTAATTGTTTATACTCCAAAGCCTGGGAAGTGTTGGCAACAAAACGGGATAGAGAGGCTGCTGGCAGCCGAACGGCAGGCTGGAGAAAGCCTCCTCCCACCTAAACGGTTAACTGGCCGGTTTGCCAAGGCCACTGAGCACAGTGTTACCTCACCGCGGGGCAGATTAAAATATGCATTTTCTCCTAATTGAGCCTAGTGAAACCAGCCAGGGGTCCTGTCACAAGTGCAGGAATGAATTGTCACAGCACGCAGCTCACTACTCCACAGAGCCATCTATTATACAGGAGAAAAGAGCCACATAAACTTCCGGCACGTGGGAATTTCCGCTCATCTGCTGTCCAGGGCCTGGGAGAAGCCATGTGAGACGGGCACCCAGTCACCCCAGTTTCTGGAATGACAGCTCATGCCCAATCGTAGCACAGCATGTGGCCAGGTCTGGCCTGTGAACCCAGCAAGAGAGCGAAAGCTTTGTGTACCGATTGACCTTTGTTGTTTTGAACACATGTTTCATATACTTGTTTGTTTAAATATATATCCGGGCAAATGTATGGAAAGCTAATCCCATTTTTCCACTGCTTTCCATTTTTAAATTTAAAGTGTGTCCTTATAAGAAAGCAGAAAATCCCACGACAGAGTGGGTCCATCCTATTCACGAAAATGGTGTAGACTGGAGAGCCGGCCGGGGAAAGGCGCCCGACCGCCTCACCTGCCGGGGATCCCTGGAGGATGCGGGTGCACCTGGCAGGATGCTTTCACCACCGGCTCATTTCTGGTCCGTTCTCTCGGCCACCGCTGGATGGCGCTAGTTCTGAGCCGCCTTGTGCTAAGCTGACATCAACCCTCGGAAGAGACAGAACCTGCATTCTCCATTTTTAACTTCACAGTCCTTGACCTTTTTGAACACATCTCTAGTACTCTGGGGCCATTTCCTTTTCTGGTTAAGTATTGCTCATTTCAGATTGTTTATAGGCACACCACCATCTTAATCCCCCGCAATTTCTCTCTTCAACGGAGACATTCGTTGGAACCCGGCAGCGGCTCGTGGCCCCAAACTGCCTTGCGAAGTGAAGCAAACACCCGCGTGGTTGGCACACGCTGAGCTCGCGGGCCCTTTTCCCGGATCGTCCGTGCCTGCCTCCGTGTGCGCTGGGTTCCGGACACCGGAACGCGGGACTTGGCTTGATTTTTATTCGCGTCCTCCTTGTGGCTTCCGCCCAGCGAGGACATTTGGAATCCTGATTGTGTCCCCTGCAAGGCAGCTGTTTCTCCCACTGGTGTGCTCTACCCGGGAACTTGATCGGCCCTTTTTCTTTGTGTTCAACCAGTTCAAGGACAAAGACATTCACCTGAGCCACGCCCGGAGCCCCGTGGGGTCCTCTATCCCAGTGGTTCTCAGCCTTGGCTGGATATTAGAATCACCTGGGAATCTTTTTAAAATCCTGATTTCTGGGCCTCATCCTCCGGAAATTCTGTTTCTTTGTTATGGGGCGGGGCCACAACATTAGTAACAAAGAAACAGAATTTCCGGAGGATGAGGCCCAGAAATCAGGATTTTAAAAAGATTCCCAGGTGATTCTAATGTGCAGTCAAGGTTGAAAACCACTGCTCTAGAAGCTTCTCCCGTCTGCCAGAGTTCCCCTGAGCCACCAAGTCAGCATTTGCCTGAACCTCTTCCTAGACCAGCGGTTCTCAACCTATGGGTCGCGACCCCTTTGGCGGTCGAATGACCCTTTCACAAGGGTCGCCTAAGACCATCCTGCATATCAGATATTTACATTACGATTCATAACAGTAGCAACATTACAATTATGAAGTAGCAACGAAAATAATTTTATGGAGAACTGTATTTAAAGGGCCAGAAGGTTGAGAACCACTGTCCTAGACTGTCAGCTTCTTGGGGGCAGGGACTGTGGCCACTCAATAAATGACAGTGAATAAATGCAGAGGAGAGAGCTGAGTTCTGTTTATCCTTTTATTAAGGACAAGCATATGCTAGCGTAAATAAGATGTAGGCCTGCCTGCAGGTGACCGCATAAGAAATCTTGCGTCTCGGACCCCGGTGAAATGCGGAACACAGAAAACATAGGTCAGGCCAATACAGCTCCTTTCCTGGGGGCCACAACGGGTTACACAGAATGACTTCTCTGGTTCCAAGAAATGGTTGCAGATAAAAATAGAAGGCCAGTTACCTGTAATGAACACATTTGCTTATTATTCTTCCCTGCTGGTGCCATGAGCTTGTGCTCAGTGTTTGGTTGCAACACACACACCTTGTTTATGGAGTTAAAGTCAGGGCCTCAAGCCCGGCTGGCATGGCTCAGTGCTTCAGTGTCAATCTATGAACCAAAAAGGAGGTCATGGTTGGATTCCCATTCAGGGCACATGCCCGGGTTATGGGCTCGATCCCCAGTGGGGGTCGTGCAGGAGGTAGCTGATTAATGATTCTCTCATCATGGATGTTTCTATCTCTCTCTCCCTTCCTCTCTGAAATCAATAAAAATAAAAAAATAAAAATAAAGTCAGGGCCTCAAGAGCAGATGTGGGCAAAGAGCCCAGCGTTGCCAATACACTCGGGGTCCTCGAGAAGCCGTTGCTGGCCCCATGGGTTCCTCTGTCATCCAGTTGTGAAGAGCTGGGCCCCTGGGTGGCCTGGCCAGCAGATCAGGGGAGGCAGCAGCCAGGGCCCTCAGCAGGCGCAGCCCTCAGCGTGGAGTCTTCTCACCCCAGCCACTGCAACTCCGATCCTAACACTGTTTGATTTCCAGCTATTTCTTCCTTGTCCAGTCCTGTCGTTAAGTTGCAGTAAATACCACGGTGGTACTGGCTGCATTAATAATAATAGCAGCAACTGATAACAGCCAACATTTATTGGCTGTTTACAAAGTGCATACACATGATCTCACTCAATCCTCGCAAGAACCTGGACCATTCTGCCTCTAATAGAGGTTGTGTTATTATCCCCTCCATGATGGGGAAACTGAAGCTTAGGGTGCAGGGGGTCGGGGGGTGAATGCAGGAAGAGAGGGAGGCACTTGCCCAAATCATGAAGATGCTAAGTAGTGCCCTGACTCCAGAGCGCCTGCTCCCGGCCACCAGACAGCACTGCCGGCCCGCTCACTGCCATTCCTGCCTTATCACCTGCTCCTGGGTGCAGGATCATTACATTTCATTCCACTGGTGATTTCTGAGTTCCTATCACATGTAGGCACTGTGGTCGATGTCATAGACATCTCTCGTCGGCAAAATTCCTAGCTGCCTGGATCTTATAGCTCAGGGGACTGAGGTTTTGCTGTGGCAACAACCTCAAAACCTCAATGACTTAAACTGTCCAGTTTGTTGGTCACTCATGCTACATGTCCATTGCAGGCCAGCTGGGGTCTCTGCTCACATGGTCACTCAAGGAACCAGGCTGACACGGCAGCCATCACCTTGAACATTGAGGGTCTCTAAGGAGATGGAATGGGGAGACATGGAGGGGGAGGCTCACTCCAGCAGTTACATGGTCATCACAGAAGGGACACACATCACTTCCGCTCCCTGCACCTGTCCATGGCAAGTCATGGCCCCACCTGGCAGCGTAAGCCCACTAGGATGACACCATGTGGAGACTAACACAAGACTGTGCCTCCCGGGGCGGAATGTGGTGCATCACCAGCTGGGTGGTAATGCCCTTCTGTGGGATCAGGAAAGGGGTGGTGGAGGAAAGATGGGTTTTGAGAGAGAAGTGAGTCTGCAGGAGGGAAAGCCTGGGGGTGGAGTGGGATGAGAACCTAGGTTGAGAGAAGAGTAAGATCAGAGGCTCAAAGTGGGGAGGGGGAGGTCTCTGAGGGAACGATACAACCTGGACCATAGAGTTCAGGTGGGTGCATAAGAGGGGCAAGGTGGTAGGCTGGACTGAGGCCACGTGGAGGCATCTGCTGTCCATGTGGTGGCCCATGGAAGGCACTGTGGCGTGATCCAGGCTGGGCTTTAGGAAGTTTCCCTGACAGCAGCACAGAGGGGAGTTTGAAGTGATGGCTTCAGGGGCAGGTGGGAGTCTGGCCCAACACTTAGGTGAGAGAGAAGGAGGACCTGGGCTGGGGCCCATGAGGATGGAGAGTAGGGGAAGGGTTTGGTATGAAAATAAAATTCTAGAACCACAGAATCAGACATGACATCAGCCTAGATAATCGAATGAAATCAGAGGGAGTGGGCGAAGGAAAGACAATGCCCTGATTTCAAGCCTGCATGAGCTTCTTGGACAACATCATGGTCCTTCCCAAGAATCCACGAGTGGTCTCTGAGGCAGGCACAAGGCAAGTCTTGCTTTTATGGAAGACAGTGGGCCCCTCGTCCCTCAGATGTCTTATTGGGCAAGAGCTTGCTGCTAACTCGACAGAATATTTTTTTCTCCTGGAACATTTGAGTTAATTCTCTATTTACTAAGTGTGCTGTAGAAATGGTGTGCTAACCTTATCTAGTGACACTGACCATGGACACTCCTCTACAACTTTTACTTGCTTAAGATAGGGTCCTGACGCTGGTGTGAAAACGTGTTTCCTGTCTTCCGTGGACAGGAAGCGTCCGTATTCTATAAAAACATTTTTAGAGACATGAAGGAGTAAATGTGTGACAATGAGTTGGTTCTACATGCACGAACAGGAGTTCAATTCAGAAAACCTGCCACGGTCCTAGGGGTTTTGCAGAGTCAATACTGTGTTGCGTACACACTGATCACTGCCATGAAGATATCCCAGGTCGCATCAGCCCTCCTCAGGCGGAAGTAAAATCAAAACGCACTGAGGCTACGGTGACTTTCGCTTCAATCCAGCCTTGCACACATCAGAGAAGCTCGTCAAATCCCCTCCTCTAATCTTCCTTGCACAGCAGGTGTATCTCCGAAGGTTTAGGCTCTGCTCCTCCGGAAATGCAAAGCTTTTGTTTGATAATGAATCCGATGCATCAGTAAACATACTTTAATGATTTTATGTTGTTGCCTTATCATTAGATCAGGAATTAGACAGTGTGGTAAGCAGGAGAATGCAGAGCCTGGGATATGTCAGCTTTTTCTGGGGATTTTTTTGCATGTCATGGACAAGCACGTTGCTTCCATTTCAAAGGAACAGGTTCATGGAGCTTGAGTCACAGCTACCACGTAAGGTCTTGCTACTTGGTGTGTGGTCCACAGGCCAGCGCCATCGGCAGGACCTGGTGCTTGTTAGACAAGAGGAGCCTCAGGACCCGCCTGAGACCCGCTGACCCAGGGTCTGCACGTTAACAAGATCGAGGGCGGGGGGTCAGTGGTGGTGGCGGTGCACCCTTACGTCTGAGAAACATTGGCATAAAGCACCCAACACAGGGAGTGGGCTGAAGAAAGTTAAATGACACAAGATCCGCAACCCTAACCCTAACCCTAACCCAATAGCCCCTGAATTTTGGTTCCACTGATTAAACAGAGGAGACCATATATATGTTTCATGTGCTTCTGATAGGGAAAAAAATGCCTAGAAGAATCTCCTCCCTGGGACTTCACCGGATAACGGAGGCAGGGATAACCAGCTGCCCTGGTTTCCTAAAACAATCGGAAATATGTGCAGGGATCCAGAGTGAATACAGAGCTTTTCTCCACAAAATCTCTTCTCTTCTATTCTGGAAGCTCCTGAGGCCTGGGGAAGAAGGTGAGGAGGGGACTCCCACCCCACAGGGATGGGGGTACCCCAGAATCCTATGCCTGTCCCATTCGACATCTTCCTTCCAGTAGAGACCCTCGGATCTGACCCCACAGCACAAAGGTAGATTAAGGGGGAGGGGAAGCGTGGGTTCCTGAGGCCAGCACTGGGAGGACCAGTACCCAGAACCGCTCCACTGTCCCCAGCTCATAGGAAGGGCTGACCCAGCCCCGCTGAAAGCACGGGAACATTAACTGCCTGTAATGTTGACATGTCAGATGTTTAATAAGAAACAAATTAGCACTTGGGTCTTTTTTTTTTTTTTTTTTTTCTGAGACAATCCAATTTCTATGCCAGGCACCAACTTCTATATTTCAAAATGCATTTTTGAAGGTTAATTAGAGAAGCAGCGAAGACAGTGTTTTCCAAGAGGGATTTTTCTGGTTCCTTCCAGGTCTACGGATGACAGAAAAGATAACTTTCAGACACTGTAAATTGAGCACGTGGAGCTGTGAGAATAAACCCATCTCATTAGTCATCGTGTCAATTACAGTATCTAAGGAACAATTTTGTGGTGATAGCGTATTTATTTGATGTTGCCAGAGCTACCTGGGCCCGCTGTTGGGATGGTATTTGTTCTTAATGCTCCGAGTACCTCTTTAACAAAATGGCACTCCATAAAAATTTAGTGTGTTCCTACTGTAATTAAATGGCCCTAGTCCTTTTTGCATTTATGATATAAACTATAATGGCTGTAAAATCCCGCAATTAACTTTCCTTGCACCAACATTTCATACTTGAGAAATTCTCATTACAAATTTCATTACTGATTCACTTATCTGTAATTTGTCCTATGTAACCTAAAGAATATTAACAAATTTAGAGTCACTTTTGCTCTATTAAAAGCTAAATATAAAAGTCTTTGGCCTAGCAAGTCGATCTTGATATTTCCAAGGGCCCTGCGATGGTTCAAGTGCGGTGGGGAGGGAGGGGACGGTGGGGAGGAGAAGAGACCAGTGGGTTGGAAAGAGAGGAGTGAATGTGGAGGACAATACGTGGGCCTCACTGGGCTCACCTGCCTGCTCAGTGAGGGCACAGTGCACGCGACCAGATCCCAGGAGGGGACAGTGCGTGCGGAGAGGTGACGGGGAACGTAAACCCAGGGCTGGGGTTCACACCCCGGAGCCTGGGGCTTTCTTCCACTTCTGCTTTGTTTCCTTTCTCTCCTGGGGGCTAGGTTGGCAGGAGGGACCGCCTCGGGGTTATACCTGGCTCTTCTACTGGATTTGTTGGGTAGGGGTCCATGAAGAAACTTGGTTGTCACCAACGATGAGATGGACAAACACTTCTACAGGACATGGAAAGCCGGCGAGAAGGTGCCCATCTGAGGGCCACTGCATTTCAGTTTCCCATCTCTGAGGCACCGATGGCCTTGGGATGAGCTTTGGCGACACTCTCTGCCTCCTCTAAGCCCCGTCCCCCACTTTTTAAGGCAGAAACTAATGTACGTGCACATTAAAGGGCCCGGAAGGTGACTGGCCTGGTGTCAGGAGACCCGGCTTCCAGGCCTCCCTGTCAGCACCCTGCTGGGTCCCAAGGCAGGTGATGTAGCCTTTCTGTTCCCAGTTCTGGGGAAGGAAGGGGCTTCGCTGGAATGACTGCGAGGTCCGTCTGCCCCTCCAGCACAGTTCACTTCCTGGTCATGAAACCCAGAGCTGCCGTTCTCCCAGCAAAGCCGACACTGGTGCTGAGAGCCCTGCCAGCCACGGGGTTTCTGTGACAGTGGCCTCCGCAGGAGCAGCCCGGGTAAATATCCCGCACCCCCCGCCCCCTCGCCAACATCCGATCTCAGCATTCCACTGCCTTCCATAACTGCCTTCATTTTATTCTAATTTGTAATTAACTTTTACAGAATTAAATTGGAGATGCAAAATGACTGTCCCGACATAAATAAGCCTGCCGCTGGATGTGGCGGTGTTAACACAATCAACACTACGATTCATAAATGAAAGAAATGTTGTCCTACTTATTACTGCTGCGTGCTCCATCTTTTATAGAATATTACAGTGTAAATTGAAATTTTATATGATTTAATAAACCTCAAAAAGATATTATGGCCAAGGAACCACATAACTGTAACAAATCGTGCTCCTCCCTCATTACAGAGGGCTCCCCACACGCGGGCGCAGCCTCATTATCAGGGCGGCGTCTTTGACAACCCAGAGCCCATGAAAAGCCCCATGAAGAAAGGGTACCCCACACTGTGGAGCTACAAATCTATACCGGGCTGGGATCCTGGAGGATGGCCCTATAAATGAGCAGACGGTTCCTCTCATTTCTCATCCCAGGAGTCAAGCAACAAACGTGCCATGTGGCCCCATCCACCACCCTTCCAGGCCTCCATGTGACCCAAGCCCAGCTCCTCATCGCCACACAGACACTGGAATCGAATCATCCAACGGCAGCCCCGCAGGGGATTTAGGACCCCTCCAAACCGTTAGCTGGTTTATAGGGTCACTGGTTTAGATCGCAAGTCTCTTTGCTTTCAGAGCACCCGAGCTCCCGTTTGTCAGTGGCTGCCATGTTGCAAAGGTTTCTGGCTCACCTCGGAATTCATTGGGTGTCGGAGACTATGTATCGTCTTCACTAGCAGAGAAGAGTAGAGACCCCCCAAAAGCTAGTGACCTTTGAAGCCCTAGCAAAGGTCGGAGCTGTGCACCACCCAGTTAATCTAGATAATGGTAGCTGAAGCAACCTCCCACCTTTAATCATGTAAATCCTTATTGATAAGATATTCTGCCTATTACTGGAAATTGTCTGCTGATGAGCTAATCTGTGTGTCATTGAAACCTCCTTACCCTAGGGCTACCCCAGATCAAATAAAAGGTTGGAGCAGCCTGAGCATCAGTGGAAGTCCCTCTCCTTGAGTTGGACTTGCCCGCCTGGCTCCCCAACATTTCCAAATTGTCTCTTGTCTCTTTTCTTTCATTTGTGTGCGGCTCCTCTTTCAGATCCCGAATGCTGATCCACGCGGGACGTGGAGGGAAACACACTCGACAATTGGGGTGATAGCAGGAAGAGTGGAGGATAGCATGGATGGACAGTGAAACTGCACCCCAGCTTTTGTTGGTCTCTCATGCCCCTGTTTTCTCATTTGGCACAAGGAAGCTGGGATGCCAGCGCGCTCTCACCATCTGCAGGGGTTTTCTCGGGGCCTGGGGTGATGTCTGTAGCTTCCAGCAATGTGTGGGGCGCACTCGCATGGAGAATGTAATGACTTGTTTTACGGCTGCTGCCATCAGTATTTATCTACAATAACTGAGGAAAGGCAGCGTCGAGATGCCGTGTCACACCTCCGAGCATCATACAGCAATTCCAGAGTCGGAAGTTGTACCAGATTCCACGGGCGCACACACAGATACAATAGGAACGGAAATAACCCAACTCAAAGTGCTTAAACTTGACTCGTCTGCAGCAATCTGGAAAAAACAGAGTCAAAATTATTGCAATTGCTGTAGGTGAGAATGACTAGATAAAAGCTATGGAAACCATCTTTTCTCTGCTTGGTTTTCCTTGAATTGACAGGAGCACCTTGCAAGTAAATGTCATAGAAAAGAAACACTCAGACAAGGCAATGAGACAACACAGTGGAACCATCCTTTCTGCCTTCAGTTCCCCTCCTCCTCGGTGGTCACTTTTTTCACTGTTCCTTTTCCCCTGCCAGGCAGCCTTCTCTGATCCCATCTGTGTCATGCAAACATTTCCTGCTTTGCATATCCTCAATCACTTTTCAAAAGATTATCTTACTTCCTTGAGGTGAGGGTTTGTGCACTTGCTCGCTTCCTGCCGGCCTCCCCAGTAGCAGAAGAGCCTCTTAAAAGGCAGAGACAGGGAGGGCTGGCTCACCCTCTGTCTCCAGCACAGAGGCCAGGGCCGGGCATGTGGCGGGGGCCACTTTCCATCAGCAGAGTGAATTGTCCATCCTGGGAGGTCATGACCTTGAAGCACAGTGGCTATTACCATATCTGTATAGACCACTTCTTCTTAAGCCAACAGCTTTCAAAGGATCGTTTCAACATCTTAATGTTGATGTTTTCCTCAAAGACCAGCATTTCTGAGGGTGAAAGGGTGTGAGGTCAGTTGGGTCAATCCTTCACCTTCGAGAGGAGAGGATTTAATCCCAGGGGGATGAAGGTCGTTTGGCGATGCAGTGGCAGAAGTAGCCTCAGAGCCTGGGCTCCTGGCAGCCCGCTGGCCCTGTCTAGCCAACAGCTTCTAGAACAGAATGACTTTCATATTCTGGGCAGAAAATGCACTTCCTGTAATTCTCCCATCTTTATAAATTATGTTTATGAGACACCTGGGCAAGAGAATTAATCCTCAATTCATAATAGATAAGGTTTACATTTTTAATAACGGAATTTGAACTTCAGAGAACTTCACAATGGCAGCATTAGCCCACCACTCTTGGTTCTCTATTCACCCAAGAGGACTCACCCAGTGACTTTACATGAGTTGGAAGAAGCACCAGACCCGGACACAGAGCTGGCAAGCAGCAGGGGAGGCGCTCAGCGGGAGTCGGATTCTGGGCTTTCTGAAGTTGTGAGAGCCTGATGTTACGGATGAATTTAGTGACACAGGACTGACACATGGCACATTCTCTTTAAAAAGACAACATAAAGTGGAATGAGTTTATTTATTTTCATTTTAAGGCTTGGGAAGCCTCCCTGAGTTAAGCAAGGATGCCCTGGAGAATGAGCAGCAAGACCGAGAAAGAACTGAAGTAAGAAGCTGAAATCCAGTAGATAAGACCTTGTATATATATCAACCCACATGCAGGCCTGACTGTTTGCATGACTTACAAAGTGAGTTGTGTCCCTAAATAAATAGATCAGGATAGATTTAGAAGGGGTCCAGGGATGAAAGATATTCAGAAAACACTGTTTACAGAAAACCACAGAGACGTAGGTCTGATTTTGTGCCATCCTCGGCGTTAGTACTCACAGTGAGCCAAACTGTCTACTAAATTAAGGTATCTTTTCTCCGAAAGCCAACTGCTTCCATATAGTTCTGAATAAAAGGCAAAGGTAAAGAAAAGCATGGTTCATAATACGGGGCAGAATCATTGAAAAGGGGAGACATGTAAAGCTTTCTCTCAACATCAAATCAATATCCCATTTTCTTAGTGATTAATCCAAATGAGCATCCAGCTCTTACCGTTTTGACGGATGTATTAGCTCGGTGTTTTATTTACTCTCTATACTTCCACAGCAGGATAATCCTCGTGGCAGTGATCATCTTACTGATATTCCCTGGGTTGGGTCAGCGGAACAGGCACACATGAGAAGCAAAACAGGTTTAGGCATCTCAAAATCAGGAACCAGAAATATTTGCTTCCTTCTTTCAGGCTAACAAGCAGTGACAGGTATTTTCAGCATCAAACTGTCAACTCGGTGACTTCCGTCGTCTGCATCATAATCTGTTTCTTAGTAACACTTGGTCTGAGCAGCGGTAATAGAATTAATTATACTTCATTTTGCTGCCTTTAACAGTATTGACCAAATTTAAGAACAAATGAGAAGTGCTTATCAAGCTTGAAGAAAATAATCCATCAGTGGCACAATTTAAATTCTCTGCAGTTCTCTTATTAATCAAAGTAACACTTACTATCCTATCTCCACTTCCCATTAACAGTCATTAAGCCCTGCTGCTGATTGAAGCAATTTCTTTAGGGACCTCAACCTCATTTTTAAGAGAACCTTCTTTAGTGGAAAACAATATCATATAAGCGCGACGACTTAAAAGAGAGGAAGAGGTTCTTCAATCATGTTCTGACCTTGATATTTTTCAACGGTGTAAGTTCAGAAAAGTACACAACAGTGAGGCTGGAAACTTCGAGAGCAGGTGAGCTGCCCTGGCCTCCGCGTCTGAAGGAGGCATGAGTCCAAGGCCTAGACTTGGTCAACCACCTTACCAGCCTCTCTGACCCACCGCGGCCCTCGTATTCTTTCAAGTACAACAGCAGGTGCATCTCAGAAACAGGGAGCACACGGAGGAGGCTTCACCAGGAACACCTGTGTCTTGACTTGTGGCTCTGAGGGGGCGCATGGTGAAAGGTGTCGGAAGACTGAGGTTTGAGGTAACACCCCACACTTCTAACCCATGACCTTGAGCAACTGGTCTAGTCTTTCTTGTCTCCATTTTCCTCTGAAGTGGAAATAATAGTATCATCTGCTAAGCTCACCTCTCCAAATGTGGAAAACACAGGAAAAAAGTGTATGTGAAAGTTTTTGAAATTGTTAAACACCACAGTACAGATGTTCAAGCCCTAGAACCACAGACAGAGTTTCATCCAACTCCATCCCCAGGCTCTCGCCCTATGTTGAGACACAGTAGGTGCCCAGGAAGCGCTAAATTAATGCTAACGAAGCCCTATTTCTAAAGATGGGAATAAGGTGACCCACGTGATTAAATGGAATAATAGTC
Organism: Myotis daubentonii; assembly: GCF_963259705.1. Classification (NCBI taxonomy): domain Eukaryota; kingdom Metazoa; phylum Chordata; class Mammalia; order Chiroptera; family Vespertilionidae; genus Myotis; species Myotis daubentonii. The sequence continues at coordinate 64,184,853 of NC_081849.1, forward strand.
TTTTCGAAAACACCTGTAATGCATGTGGAGTGGGAGGGGCCAAACCACGACTCTAGTGCATTGAGGAAAAACAAAACATTTCCAGAATCAAGGGAATTGGGAGGGCAAGGTCTGTGGAGCTAAAGAGTTTTGTGATTGAGGACACGGTAATCTCAAGAGGAAAAGCCCAGAAAAATGTTGGTGATTGGCGAGGTAAGGCCACACCACTGGCAGTTTGGTCATGCCAGAAGAGCTGGCAGTTTCCTCACAGGTGCCCACTGGCTTGTGCCCCTGGAATTAATGCCAGTGTCCCCGACAGCAGCTCCAGCAGGCGGGTTGTTAATAGTCAAGTCACTGAGTTGAGGGCTAAGCAATCACATATCAGGATGGGGGTGTGGACTTGGGAACTGGGCTCTGGGACTGTATCTTATCTGCATCGCCGGTGTACTGGGTCAAGGCATCCGATACTCTGGAGTCTCGCCTCCTCCTCTGCCCTAGTGCCTTGGAAATCAGTGTTTCCTCTGGTTATTGATTGTCGTTCACATACTCCCAATATTTATAAATGCCTAAAACAACATGGCACTGGTTATAAAATCTCAAGGTGGTAAAACACTCAGTATTCACCCTGCTCAATCTCACTAGTGAGGAAACAGGCCGAGGGAGGGCCAGTGGCTTGCCTGGAGGCACCCTGCTGGGCACGGCGGGCCATCGTTGGCTCATCCAGAAGGGACCTCGCTCCTCCGAGCAGCCGAGCAGCCGAGCAGACCTCTGAGGTCTGTTGTGCAGCTTTCTCTTTCCCCCAGGGAAGGCTGTGCGCCCCTGAGGAGACCCAAAGAGCCCCCACAGGAAGGACTTCTGCCCGCCTGCCCCCTTCCTATTTCTATGCGTTAAACACGGAATTCTTTGCTTTGGGTTTGGCTCAAAGATAAGGGTTTCAGACAGTGGACAGGTGAGACAGATCCATTCCTTTCCTTTAATGGTCTGAGTCCCAGGAAAGATCAATCAAGACCCGGACCTGAATTTGCTTGGCCAGCATAGACCTGGAGACGCCTTTCAATAGGCTATTGGGCCTGATGCATAAAGACGATCACATAATCAATGAAGAGATGGAACTCCCTCGGATTCTGATGACCACGATGTTTGCAGCTGCCAACCATGCCCAGCTCTTGAGATGGTCCCAGAGGCCAGAAGAGAGCAGAGTTCAGCGGGGAGTGGAATTTCTTCCATTGAAGAGTTGAAGGGCACCTCCCACCACTTAATTTCTGATAAGACATTAAACGTATGATTCTCGTCTAAGGCATGAAACGCTGAGATGAATTTTTGGATCAATGGAATACCTACTCCTGCTAAAGCACTTAAAAAGGAAAACATCTACAAAATGTCCCATTAGGCTGACACATTTATAACGCAATGAAGAGCGTGCCAGCAGTCTCCAGGCCGAAGGGAGCGTTGCGTTTCGAGAGTATGAATGGATTTGAGTTCGGCCATATTTCATCCCCAGGAACAAGTGTAGTGATCACATCTCTTCCCAATATTTCCCACATTTACTTTTCACTAGGCAGCTGTACGCCAAGACAGAATGCGGGCATCATCTTAAAAAATAAGTTGTAAAATGAATGATAGTAAATGGACTTTCGCAGCGGGAAGACACGGAAATATATTCTCAGCTTGATGTGTGGGGCTGTACAGACATAAATGCCATTAGCATTAATGGTAATTATGTGCGTAAATCCCCACGCGCAGGCTGAGCCTGTGCCCCTCAGTTTGCAAGTACAATGACGGGCTCATTTTTGAAACTAGAAACAGCTGAGACTTTTTTCCGCCCTCTAACTGGGAGAGATCTACCGAGTGGCTCGGAGCATAAAATCTGATCACCCACTTTCACAAAACATGCAATACTAGCACTTTCAAACTCTTTTCCCTCGGAAAAGATGAAGACGTAGGAAAAAGTCTCTGCACTCTGAGAATCCCGGCAACGTATGCTTTATCATTCATAGTTTCCTGTCACCTGCTAGGGCGGCCACACTCTAGGAGCTACGCACTCTCATAATGAACTCATTTTATTATGGTCCCATAGCCGGTGAGAATCATATTTTTCAGTCAACCCAGAAATGGCTGTTTAGCTACAATGAAAATTTGCAGCAAGTAAGCAAATTTTGCATCCTGTTCGCCAAAGCCAATATATCCCAATCTTATTAAAACAGGCGGCAGGCAGAGGACGTGCCCGGGAGCAGGTTCTCCTCTTTGTAATTCCTAAATGAATAAAGCAGTGTGACCTAAATGTTTGGGTAGGCCTCGCCTTACACAGTCGGAAAACAAAACCCCAAAAAAGTCCCCTTTGCCCAAAAGTCCGACAACATTACCACAGAGGGCCGCCTGCTTTGTAACTTGACGAACACTTCATCAGGGCACGATGGGGCAGAGACACAAGTAATTAAAACATACTAAAAAAAACAAGCCGTTGTGGCTTTCAATTACAAGGGAACTAAGAAGCAACCATATTATTTCTACAAACTATGTTCACTTAGCACAGTTCAGATGGAATTACTGCCGTGACCTTTTAAAAATGTGAAAGAGTGAATCAATACCCTTTCAGAGGCAAGATTGCAGGCGCGGAATTGGCCGTGCTGTAATGGTGTGTATTTCTGCATCAGGAGGCAGTTGAAACCTAATTATCGTCAATCACATACAAGGTACCTCAGCGTTCTGATGAGCCCGGGCAGGCAGTAGCTGCACCGGAGGGTCCGTGCAAGTGGGTCTTTGAGAGGCAGGAGCACGTGTGGTGAAGGGGCCGGGCGACCTGGGAATCCCTGGGCCAGCCGAGGAAGCCTCACAGGTGAGTTATAGGGACCGTCACTCATTTACAATAACTAACACTGGCCTGCCAGAAACAGCCACCTGTAAATGATGCATGAGTGGCTGGCAGCCTGCCATCCCCCAATAGACCTTGCAGCCAAGAATCACATTTTATTGTCGAGGTCATCGGAATGCTCACTTGGATACATGCCATATATTATTAAAAGCTAACAAACAGCCAATCAGCAACATTTCTTAAGGCTCAAGGGCAAAACAGCCAACCTGCTTTTAGAAAACAGGAAACAAGCATCGGAGATGCACTTTAGCAGGTGATTTTTAATTGCTTGGCTCTGATATAAAAGAGCAAATGCCATGGAGAGGCCGAGGTCGGTGAGACAGTGTCAGATAGAGAGATTACAGATGGATATCCACTTTTCCAGAGCTGTTCCATCCAAATGGCAGCAAAAAAAAAAAACACAAAAAAAACCACACACACACACACAACTTCTCTTAATCAACAATGAGGGTCCCAACTGCTAGACCATGTGCTGGTGAGTTCCCAGGCAGTGGAAGCCACAGAAACCAGTTGGCAAGGCAAGGAAATCAAGGTTTGATTTTTCCATTCAATGCCATCTTTTTAGAATTTGCCCTAAAACACTAACATGATTCTATGTACCGTGACCAATTCTGGGGGGGTGCAATCCATCTTTTTATACACAACCAAATGGCTGTATCATGTTTTTATTTTTATTCAGAAGCCTAAATGTGGTTAGAAGTTTCCACATTATTTCAACTTAAGAAACACAAGTTTATCAAATGTTATGGATATGAAGCCGTGAAGAAGTGTTTGGATAACCCCTTGCAACTTTTATTTAAAACCAAACAACCTCTTGTGTAACCACTCAGCTTCAAATATAGCACCATGGAGCTCGGTGTTGACAATCTCTGTGATAATCAGCGTGCACAGCCCTGCTCTGCTGACTCGCACAGAGATGAAGGGCTCTGCAGGTTCGTTAGCATTGCGTAGTAGTTGGACAAATCTTTTTGTTCAATGCTCTTCATGTTCCTAGAATAAAAACATTAAAAATGCACTTAAAAAAACACCCAGAAATACTCATTACCCACAAGCAATAGTTTTTAATTTAGAAAAACAGTCTAATTGAAATTACATTTGTTATGCAGAGTCTACCAATAATTATTGTGGCTTTAAATATGCAAACACACAGATTCCTTTTTGAATTGATGACTCTCTTCCAAAGTGGCTACTACTAGCTGAGTTCAGTGATCCAGGGACTGGTCTGGGAGAGCAGGTGGTCCCGGGTTTACCAGATGGCCTTCCAGAGCTGCTAGAACACGTGCCAGTTTAGTGACTGACTGGAGGGCTCCATGAGATTCCTGCCCTAGCAGAAAGTCTCAGGGCTTGTCCCAGCCATCCCACCTCAACCACAGAGTTCTTGAGTGAGGCCAGCCTTCTCCCCGCAAAGCAGTCACACCCCATCATTTTAGCCTCTGGTCTCCTAACATCATCATTGAAATTGCGAGAACCAAGGGGCATATGATGAAACTATAAAGGAAAGTTGGGATTCTGCCCTGGCTGTTAAGTCAGGGATTTTGAAAAGTAGACCAGGATTGCTAAAAGCAGTGACTTCTGGGTAAGCGGGGACTCTTCCAGGATCTCATAACTCACTTCTTGGACTCAAAAACGGCATGCAGGAACCGCTCTCTTAAATAGCTCATGGCCAACGACAATTTTAACACCTCTTCTGTATGATAAATCGTGTTACTGCAATTTATGTGACACCAGTATCTACTGTACTGTAACCACTCCAAGACCTCT